>NW_026558520.1:0-171644 GCF_026930045.1 Uloborus diversus | reverse complement strand
GACTCGGGGCAGTTCAGTGTCTCCGTCGGGTGGCATTGCGCGGGAAAAACCGGGTTACGGGAGCCGGGGCCCCGCCCGGTAGGGACTCGGGGCTGTTCAGTGTCTACGTCGGGTGGCAGCACGTGGGAAAAACCGGGTGACGGGAGCCGGGGCTCCGCCCGGGAGGGACTCGGGGCTGTTCAGTGTCTACGTCGGTTGTCAGCGCGCGGAAAAAACCGGCTGACGGGAGCCGGGGCTCCGCCAGGGAGGGACTCGGGGCTGTTCAGTGTCTAAGTCGGGTGGCAGCGCGCGGGAAAAACCGGGTTACGGGAGCCGGGAACCCGCCCGTTAGGGACTCGGGGCTGTTCAGTGTCTACGTCGGGTGGCAGCGCGCGGGAAAAACCGGGTTACGGGAGCCGGGGCTCCCGTTAACCCGGTTTCCCGCCCGGGAGGGAATCGGGGCTGTTCAGTGTCTACATCGGGTGGCATTGCGCGGGAAAAACCGGGTTACGGGAGCCGGGGCCCCGCCCGGTAGGGACTCAGGACTGTTCAGTGTCTACGTTGGTTGGCAACGCGCGGGGAAAAACCGGGTGTCGGGAGCCGGGGCTCAGCCCGATAGGGACTCGGGGTTGTTCAGTGTCTACGTCGGCTGGCAGTGCGTGGAAAAAAAACGGGTGACGGGAGCCGGGGTTCCGCCCGATAAGGAATCGGGGCTGTTCAGTGTCTATGTCGGGTGGCAGCGCGCGGGAAAAACTGAGTGACAGGAGCCGGGGCTCCGCCCGGGAGGGAGTCGGGGCTGTTCAGTGTCTACGTCGGGTGGCATTGCGCGAGAAAAACCGGGTTACGGGAGCCGGAGCCCCGCCCGGTAGGGACTCGGGACTGATCAGTGTCTACGTCGGGTGGCAGCGCACGAGAAAATCCGGGTGACGGGAGCCGGGGCTCCGCCCGGTAGGGACTCGGAGCAGTTCAGTGTCTACGTTGGTTGGCAGCGCGCGGGAAAACCCGGGTGACGTTAGCCAGGGCTCCGCCCGGTAGGGACTCGGGGCTGTTCAGAGCCTACTTCGGGTGGCAGCGCGCGGGAAAAACAGGGTGACGGGAGCCGAAGCTCCGCCCGGTAGGGAGTCGGGCCTGTTCAGTATCTACGTCGGGTGGCAGCGCGCGGGAAAAACCGGGAGACGGGAGCCGGTGCTCCGCCCGATAGAGACTCGGGCCTGTTCAGTGTCTACGTCGGGTGGCATTGCGCGGGAAAAACCGGGTACGGGAGCTGGGACCCGGCCCGTTAGGGACTCGGGGCTGTTTAATGTCTGCGTCGCGTGGCAGCGCGCGGGAAAAACAGGGTGACGGGAGCCGGGGCCCCGCCCGAAAGGGACTCGGGGCTGGTCAGTGTCTAAGTCGGGTGGCAGCGCACGGGAAAAACCGGGTGACGGGAGCCGGGGGTCCGCCCGATAGGGACTCGGGGCTGTTCAGTGTCTACGTCGGCTGGCAGCGCGTGGGAAAAACCAAGTGACGGGAGCCGTGGCTCCGCTCGATAAGTCAGTCAGTTAGTCAGTCAAGCAGTCAGTCAGGCAGTCAAGCAGTCAGTCAGTCAGTCTTAGTCAGTCAGTTAGTCATTCAGTCAGTCAGTCAGTCAGTTAGTCAGTCCAGTCCAGTCCAGTCAGTCAGTCAGTCACTCAGTCAGTCAGTCAGTCAGTCAGGCAGTCAGTCACTCAGTCTCGGTCAGTCAGTGAGTTGGTCAGTCAGTCAGTATCAGTCAGTCAGTCAGTCAATCTGTCAGTCAGGCAGTCTCAGTCAGGCAGTAAGACTCCGACCGACAGAGCTCCGATAGCCTAATTGCTAGACCATTGGGCTTCCAAGCGAGTGGCCCTGGGTTCGAGTCCAAGCCGGAACGAATATATTCAATGTATATATTACTTTTCTAATTTGAATTTTTTTTTTAACATTTTTTCTTTTGCGAATATTTATTATTTATGTTGGGAAGAAAATTCTGAGTCAGTTTAATTATTCGACCTGTAGATTTCAAAGTGTTTGAATCAATAATTACCAAGGTGCATTTTTTGTTTTTATTATATTTAAGACTCCGATCGACAGAGCTCCGAAAAGCTAATGGCTAGACCGTCGGGCTTATAAGCGAGTGGCGCTGGGTTCGAGTCCCAGCGGAAAGAAAATCATCAATGCATATTTTTTTTCTAATTTGATAATCCTTTTGTCTTAATTTTTCTCTTTTGCGAAGTCAGTCAGTCAGTCCGTCAGTCAGTCAGTCCGTCGATCAGTCCAGTCCAGCCCGTCAGTCAATCAAGCAGTCAGTCAGTCAGTCTCAGTCAGTCAATTAGTCATTCAGTCAGTCAGTAAGTCAGTCACTCAGTCCAGTCCAGTCAGTCAGTCAGTCATTCAGTCAGTCAGTCAGGCATTCAGGCAGTCAGGCAGTCAGTCAGTCAGTCTCGGTCAGGCAGTCAGTCTTGGTCTGTCAGTCAGTCATTCATTCAGTCTCATTCAGTCAGTCAGTCGGTCAGTCCAGTCCAGTCAGTCAGTTAGTCAGTCAAGCAGTCAGTCAGGCAGTCTTAGTCAGTCAGTTAGTCATTCAGTCAGTCAGTCAGTCAGTCAGTTAGTCAGACCAGTCCAATCCAGTCAGTCAGTCAGTCACTCAGTCAGGCAGTGAGGCAGTCAGTAACAGACAGTCAGTCAGTCAGTCAGGCAGTATCAGTCATGCAGTCTCAGTCAGGCAGTAAGACTCCGACCGACAGAGCTCCGATAGCCTAATTGATAGACCGTTGGGCTTCCAAGCGAGTGGCCCTGGGTTCGAGTCCAAGCCGGAACAAATATATATTCAATGTATACATTTCTTTTCTAATTTGAAAATTCTTTTTTTTTTTTATTTTTCTCTTTTGCGAATATTGATTATTTATGTGGGGAAGAAAATTCTGAGTCAGTTTAATTATTCGACCTGTAAATTTCAAAGTGTTTGAATCAATAATGACCAAGGTGCATTTTTTGTTTTTATTATATTCAAGACTCCAATCGGCCGAGCTCCGATAGGCTAATGGCTAGAGGGTTGTGCTTCCAAGCGAGCGGCCCTCGGTTCGAGTCCCAGCTTGAACGAAATTCTTCAATCCATATTTTTAGTTTCTAATTATTTATTTATTTTTATTTTTTTTTTTACATTTTTTTCTTTTGCGAATATTTGTTATTTATGTTGGGAAGAAAATTCTGAGTCAGTTTAATTATTCGACATGTAGATTTCAAAGTGTTTGAATCAATAATTACCAAGGTGCATTTTTTGTTTTTATTATACTTAAGACTCCGGTCGACAGAGGTCCGATAGCCTAATGGCTAGACCGTTGGGCTTTCAAGCGAGTGGCCCTGTGTTCGAGTCCCAGCCGGAAAGAAAATCTTCAATGCATATTTTTTTTCTAATTTTATAATCCTCTTTTTTTAATTTTTCTCTTTTGCGAAGTCAGTCAGTCCGTCCGTCGATCAGTCCAGTCCAGTCCGTCAGTCAATCAAGCAGTCAGTCAGTCAAGCAGTCAGTCAAGCAGTCAGTCTCAGTCAGTCAGTTAGTCAGTCAGTCAGTCACTCCAGTCCAGTCCAGTCAGTCAGTCACTCAGTCAGTCAGTCAGTCAGGCATTCATGCAGTCAGTCAGTCAGTCTCGGTCAGTCAGTCAGTCATTCATTCAGTCAGTCATTCAGTCAGTCTCATTCAGTCAGTCTCATTCAGTCAGTCTGTCAGTCAGTCAGTCCAGTCCAGTCAGTTAGTTTGTCATTCAAGCAGTCAGTCAGGCAGTCAAGCATTCAGTCAGTCAGTCTTAGTCAGTCAGTTAGTCATTCAGTCAGTCAGTCAGTAAGTCATACGAGTCCAATCCAGTCAGTCAGTCAGTCACTCAGTCAGTCAGTCAGTCTCGGTCAGTCAGTAAGTTGGTCAGTCAGTCAGTATCAGTCAGTCAGTCAGTCAATCTGTTAGTCAGTCAGTCTCAGTCAGGCAGTTAGTCATTCAGTCAGTCGGTCTGTCCAGTCCAGTCAGTCAGTCAGTCTCAGTCAGGCAGTTAGTCATTCATTCAGTCGGTCAGTCAGCCTCATTCAGTCAGCCTCATTCAGTCAATCAGTCGGTCAGTCCAGTCCAATCAGTCAGTTAGTCAGTCAAGCAGTCAGTCAGGCAGTCAAGCAGTCAGTCAGTCAGTCTTAGTCAGTCAGTCAGTCTTAGTCAGTCAGTTAGTCATTCAGTCAGTCAGTCAGTCAGTCAGTTAGCCAGACCAGTCCAATCCAGTCAGTCAGTCAGTCACTCAGTCAGGCAGTGAGGCAGTCAGTCAGTCAGTAACAGTCAGTCAGTCAGGCAGTATCAGTCATGCAGTCTCAGTCAGGCAGTAAGACTCCGACCGACAGAGCTCCGATAGCCTAATTGATAGACCGTTGGCCTTAAAAGCGAGTGGCCTGGGTTCGAGTCCAGGCCGGAACAAATATGTATTCAATGTATATATTTCTTTTCTAATTTGAAAATTCTGTTTTTTTTTTATTTTTCTCTTTTGCGAATATTTATTATTAATGTGGGGAAGAAAATTCTGAGTCAGTTTAATTATTCGACCTGTAAATTTCAAAGTGTTTGAATCAATAATGACCAAGGTGCATTTTTTGTTTTTATTATATTCAAGACTCCAACCGGCCGAGCTCCGATAGGCTAATGGCTAGAGGGTTGTGCTTCCAAGCGAGCGGCCCTCGGTTCGAGTCCCAGCTTGAAAGAAATTCTTCAATCCATATTTTTAGTTTCTAATTATTTATTTTTTTTATTTTTTTTTTTACATTTTTTTCTTTTGCGAGTATTTGTTATTTATGTCCGGAAGAAAATTCTGAGTCAGTTTAATTATTCGACTTGTAGATTTCAAAGTGTTTGAATCAATAATTACCAAGGTGCATTTTTTGTTTTTATTATACTTAAGACTCCGGTCGACAGAGGTCTGATAGCCTAATGGCTAGACCGTTGGGCTTTCAAGCGAGTGGCCCTGTGTTCGAGTCCCAGCCGGAAAGAAAATCTTATATGCATATTTTTTTTTCTAATTTTATAATCCTTTTTTTTTTAATTTTTCTCTTTTGCGAAGTCAGTCAGTCAGTCCGTCGATCAGTCCAGTCCAGTCCGTCAGTCAATCAAGCAGTCAGTCAGTCAAGCAGTCAGTCAAGCAGTCAGTCTCAGTCAGTCAGTTAGTCAGTCAGTCAGTCACTCCAGTCCAGTCCAGTCAGTCAGTAACTCCAGTCCAGTCCAGTCAGTCAGTCACTCAGTCAGTCAGTCAGTCAGTCTCGGTCAGTCAGTCAGTCATTCATTCAGTCAGTCATTGAGTCAGTCTCATTCAGTCAGTCTTATTCAGTCAGTCTGTCAGTCAGTCAGTCCAGTCCAGTCAGTTAGTTAGTCATTCAAGCAGTCAGTCAGGCAGTCAAGCATTCAGTCAGTCAGTCTTAGTCAGTCAGTTAGTCATTCAGTCAGTCAGTCAGTAAGTCATACCAGTCCAATCCAGTCAGTCAGTCAGTCACTCAGTCAGTCAGTCAGGCAGTCAGGCAGTCAGTCAGTCAGTCTCGGTCAGTCAGTGAGTTGGTCAGTCGGTCAGTATCAGTCAGTCAGTCAGTATCAGTCAGTCAATCTGTCAGTCAGGCAGTCTCAGTCATGAAGTCTCAGTCAGGCAGTAAGACTCCGACCGACAGAGCTCCGATAGCCTAATTGATAGACCGTTGGGCTTCCAAGCGAGTGGCCCTGGGTTCGAGTCCAAGCCGGAACGAATATATTCAATGTATTTTTTTCTTTTCTATTTGAAAATTCCTTTTTTATAATTTTTCTCTTTTGCGAATATCGATTATTTATGTAGGGAAGAAAATTCTGAGTCAGTTTAATTATTCGACCAGTAAATTTCAAAGTGTTTGAATCAATAATGACCAAGGTACATTTTTTGTTTTTATTATATTCAAGAGTCCGTCCGGCCGAGCTTCGATAGACTAATGGCTAGAGGGTTGGGCTTACAAGCGAGTGGCCCTGGGTTCGAGTCTCAGCTTGCACGAAATTCTTCAATCCATATTTTTAGTTTCTAATTTGAAAAAAAAAATTTTTTTTTAATATTTTTTCTTTTGCGAATATTTATTATTTATGTTGGGAAGAAAATTCTGAGTCAGTTTAATTATTCGACGTGTAGATTTCAAAGTGTTTGAATCAATAATTACCAAGGTACATTTTTTGTTTTTATTATTTTCAAGACTCCGACCGGCCGAGCTTTGATAGACTAATTGCAAGACCGTTGGGCTTCCAAGCGAGTTGCCCTGCGTTCGAGACCCAGCCGGAACGAATTTCTTCAATGTATACATTTCTTTCCTAATTTGAAAATTCTTTTTTTTCAATTTCTTTTTTTTTCCAAATATCGATTATTTATGTAGGGAAGAAAATTCTGAGTCAATTTAATTATTCGAAATGTAAATTTTAAAGTGTTTGAACCAATAATGACGAAGGTACATTTTTTGTTTTTATTATATTCAAGAATGCGTCCGGCCGAGCTCCGATAGACTAATGTCTAGAGGTTTGGGCTTCCAAGAGAGTGGCCCTAGGTTCGAGTCCCAGCTTGAACGAAATTCTTCAATCCATATTTTTAGTTTCTAATTTGAAAAAAAAAATTTTTTTAAATATTTTTTCTTTTGCGAATATTTATTATTTATGTTGGGAAGAAAATTCTGAGTCAGTTTAATTATTCGACATGTAGATTTCAAAGTGTTTGAATCAATAATTACCAAGGTACATTTTTTGTTTTTATTATTTTCAAGACTCCGACCGGCCGAGCTCCGATAGACTGATGGCTAGACCGTTGGGCTTCCAAGCGAGTGGCGCTGCGTTCGAGACCCAGCCGGAACGAATTTCTTCAATGTGTACATTTCTTTTCTAATTTGAAAATTCTTTTTTTTTTCAATTTCTTTTTTTTTTTGCAAATATCGATTATATATGTCGGGAAGAAAATTCTGAGTCAATTTAATTATTCGACCTGTAGATTTCAAAGTGTTTGAATCAATAATTACCAAGGTGCATTTTTTGTTTTTATTATATTTAAGACTCCAGTCGCCAGAGCTCCGATAGGCTAATGGCTAGACCGTTGGGCTTCCTCCAAGCGACTGGCCCTGGGTTCGAGACCCAGCCGGAACGAATTTCTTCAATGTATACATTTCTTTCCTAATTTGAAAATTCTTTTTTTTTTTTCAATTTCTTTTTCTTTTGCAAATATCGATTATTTATGTAGGGAAGAAAATTCTGAGTCAATTTAATTATTCGACCTGTAGATTTAAAAGTGTTTGAATCAATAATTACCAAGGTGCATTTTTTGTTTTTATTATATTTAAGACTCCGATCGACAAAGCTCCGATAGGCTAATGGCTAGATCTTTGGGCTTTCAAGCGAGTGGCCCTGGGTTCGAGTCCCAGTCGGAAAGAAAATCTTCAATGCATATTTTTTTTTCTAATTTGATAATCCTTTTTTTTTAATTTTTCTCTTTTGCGAAGTCAGTCAGTCCAGTCCAGTACGTCAGTCAGTCCATCCGTCAGTCCAGTCCAGTACGTCAGTCAGTGAAGCGGTCAGTCAGTCTCAGTCAGTCACTTAGTCATTCAGTCAGTCACTAAGTCAGTCAGTCAGTCCAGTCCAGTCAGTCAGTCAGTCCAGTCCAGTCAGTACAGTCAGTCAGTCAGTCACTTAGTCAGTCAGTCAGGTATTCAGGCAGTCAGTCAATCAGTCTCGGTCAGTCAGTCAGTCATTCATTCAGTCTCCTTCAGTCAGTCTCGTTCAGTCAGTCGGTCAGTCCAGTCCAGTCAGTCAGTTAGTCAGTCAAGCAGTCAGTCAGGCAGTCAGTCAGTCTCGGTCAGTCAGTGAGTTGGTCAGTCAGTCAGTATCAGTCAGTCAGTCAGTCAATCTGTCAGTCAAGCAGTAAGACTCCGACCGACAGAGCTCCGATAGCCAAATTGCTAGACCGTTGGGCTTCCAAGCGAGTGGCCCTGGGATCGAGTCCAAGCCGGAACGAATATATTCAATGCATATATTACTTTTCTAATTTGAATTTTTTATTTCATTTTCTTTTTTTTTTTGCAAATATCGATTATTTATGTAGGGAAGAAAATTCTGAGTCAATTTAATTATTCGACCTGTAGATTTCAAAGTGTTTGAATCAATAATTATCAAGGAGCATTTTTTGTTTTTATTATATTTAAGACTCCGATCGACAGAGCTCCGATAGGCTAATGGCTAGACCGTTGGGCTTCCAAGCGAGTGGCCCTGGGTTCGAGTCCCAGCCGGAAAGAAAAACTTCAATGCAAATTTTTTTTTCTAATTTGATAATCCTTTTTTTTAATTTTCTCTTTTGCGAAGTCAGTCAGTCAGTCTCGGTCAGTCAGTCAGTCATTCATTCTGTCAGTCATTCATTCAGTCTCATTCAGTCAGTTTCATTCAGTCAGTCCAGTCCAGTCAGTCAGTTAGTCAGTCAAGCATTCAGTCAGTCAGTCTTAGTCAGTCAGTTAGTCATTCAGTCAGTCAGTCAGTAAGTCATACCAGTCCAATCCAGTCAGTCAGTCAGTCCCTCAGTCAGTCAGTCAGGCTGTCAGGCAGTCAGTCAGTCAGTCTCGGTCAGTCAGTGTGTTGGTCAGTCAGTGAGTTGGTCAGTCAGTCAGTATCAGTCAGTCAGTCAGTCAATCTGTCAGTCAGTCAGTCTCAATCAGGCAGTTAGTCATTCAGTCAGTCAGTAAGTCAGTCAGTCGGTCCAGTCCAGTCAGTCAGTCAGTCAGTCAGTCAGGCAGTCAGTCAGTCAGCATCGGTCAGTCAGTCAGTGAGTCAGTCAGCCTCATTCAGTCAGTCAGTCATTCAGTCAGTCTCATTCAGTCAGTCTCGTTCAGTCAGTCTCATTCAGTCAGTCTGTCAGTCAGTCAGTCGGTCAGTCCAGTCCAGTCATTCAGTCACTCAGTCAAGCAGTCAGTCAGGTAGTCAAGCAGTCAGTCAGTCAGTCTTAGTCAGTCAGTTAGTCAGACCAGTCCAATCCAGTCAGTCAGTCAGTCACTCAGTCAGTCAGTCAGGCAGTGAGGCAGTCAGACAGTCAGTCTCGGTCAGTCAGTGAGTTGGTCAGTCAGTCAGTATCAGTCAGTCAGTCAGTATCAGTCAGTCAATCTGTCAGTCAGGCAGTCTCAGTTATGAAGTCTCAGTCAGGCAGTAAGACTCCGACCGACAGAGCTCCGATAGCCTAATTGACAGACCGTTGGGCTTCCAAGCGAGTGGCCCTGGGTTCGAGTCCAAGCCGGAACGAATATATTCAGTGTATATATTTCTTTTCTAATTTGAAAATTCCTTTTTTTTTTAAATTTTTCTCTTTTGCGAATATTGATTATTTATGTACGGAAGAAAATTCTGAGTCAGTTTAATTATTCGAATTGTAAATTTCAAAGTGTTTGAATCAATAATTACCAAGGTGCATTTTTTGTTTTTATTATATTTAAGACTCCGATCGGCAGAGCTCCGATAGGCTAATGGCTACACAGTTGGGCTTCCAAGCGAGTGGCCCTGTGTTCGAGTCCCAGTCGGAAAGAAAATCTTCAATGCATATATTTTTTTCTAATTTGATAATCCTTTTTTTTTAAATTTTTCTCTTTTGCGAAGTCAGTCAGTCAGTCCGTCGATCAGTCCAGTCCAGTCCGTCAGTCAATCAAGCAGTCAGTCAGTCAGTCAGTTAGTCATTCAGTCAGTCAGTAAGTCAGTCAGTCAGTCACTCAGTCAGGCAGTCAGGCAGTCAGTCAGCCAGTCTCGGTCAGTCAGTCAGTCAAGCAGTCAGTCAGGCAGTCAAGCAGTCAGTCAGGCAGTCAGTTAGTCAGTGAAGCAGTCAGTCAGGCAGTCAAGCAGTCAGTCAGTCAGTCTTAGTCAGTCAGTTAGTCATTTAGTCAGTCAGTCAGTTAGTCAGTCCAGTCCAGTCAGTCAGTTAGTCAGTCAGTCAGTCAGTCAGGCAGTCAGTCAGTCAGTCTCGGTCAGTCAGTGAGTTGGTCAGGCAGTCTCAGTCAGGCAGTAAGACTCCGACCGACAGAGCTACGATAGCCTAATTGCTAGACCGTTGGGCTTTCAAGCGTATGGTCCTGAGTTCGAGTCCAATCCAGAACGAATATATTCAATGTATATATTACATTTCTTATTTGAAAAGTCTTTTTTTTAATTTTTCTCTTTCGCGATTATTGATTATTTATTAGGGAAAAAAATCTGAGTCAGTTTAATAATTCGACCTGTAAATTTCAAAGTGTTTGAATCAATAATGACCAAGGTGCATTTTTTGTTTTTATTATATTTAAGACTCCGATCGACAGAGCTCCAATAGGCTAATGGCTAGACCGTTGGGCTTCCAAGCGAGTGGCCCTGGGTTCGAGTCCCAGCCGGAAAGAAAAACTTAAATGCATATTTTTTTTTTCTAATTTGATAATCCTTTTTTTTAATTTTTCTTTTTTGCGAAGTCCGTCAGTCAGTCAGTCTCGGTCAGTCAGTCAGTCATTCATTCAGCCAGTCATTCAGTCAGTCTCATTCAGTCAGTCTGTCAGTCAGTCAGTCCAGTCCAGTCAGTTAGTTAGTCAGTCAAGCAGTCAGTCAGGCAGTCAAGCATTCAGTCAGTCAGTCTTAGTCAGTCAGTTAGTCATTCAGTCAGGCAGTCAGTAAGTCATACCAGTCCAATCCAGTCAGGCAGTCAGTCCCTCAGTCAGTCAGGCAGTCAGGCAGTCAGTCAGTCAGTCTCGGTCAGTCAGTGAGTTGGTCAGTCAATGAGTTGGTCAGTCAGTCAGTATCAGTCATTCAGTCAGTCAATCTGTCAGTCAGTCAGTCTCAGTCAGGCAGATAGTCATTCAGTCAGTCCGTAAGTAAGTCAGTCAGTCCAGTCCAGTCAGTCAGTCAGTCACTCAGTCAGTCAGTCAGTCAGGCATTCAGGCAGTCAGTCAGACAGCCTCGGTCAGTGAGTCAGTCATTCATTCAGTTTTATTCAGTCAGTCAGTTGGTCAGTCAAGTCCAGTCATTCAGTTAGTCAGTCAAGCAGTCAGTCAGGTAGTCAAGCAGTCAGTCAGTCAGTCTTAGTCTGTCAGTTAGTCATTCAGTCAGTCAGTCAGTCAGTTAGTCAGACCAATCCAATCCAGTCAGTCAGTCAGTCACTCAGTCAGTCAGTCAGGCAGTGAGGCAGTCAGTCAGGCAGTCTCGGTCAGTCAGTGAGTTGGTCAGTCAGTCAGTATCAGTCAGTCAATCCGTCAGTCAGGCAGTCTCAGTCATGAAATCTCAGTCAGGCAGTAAGACTCCGACCGACAGATCTCCGATAGCCTAATGGCTAGACCGTTGGGCTTCTAAGCGAGTGGCACTGGGGTCGAGACCCAGCCGGAACGAATTTCTTCAATGTGTACATTTCTTTTTTAATTTGAAAATTTTTCTTTCAATTTCTTCTTTTTTGCAAATATCGGTTATTTATGTAGGGAAGAAAATTCTGAGTCAATTTAATTATTCGACCTGTAGATTTAAAGTGTTTTTAATCAATAATTACCAATGTGCATTTTTTGTTTTTATTATATTTAAGACTCCGATCGACAGAGCTCCGATAGGCTAACGGCTAGACCGTTTGGCTTCCAAGCGAAAGGCCCTGGGTTCGAGACCCAGCCGGACCGAATTTCTTCAATGTATACATCTCTTTTCTAATTTGAAAATTCTTTTTTTTTTTCAATTTCTTTTTTTTTTGCAAATATCGATTATTTATGTAGGGAAGAAAATTCTGAGTCAATTTAATTATTCAAACTGTAGATTTCAAATTGTTTGAATCAATAATTATCAAGGTGCATTTTTTGTTTTTATTATATTTAAAACTCCGATCGACAGTGCTCCGGTAGGCTAATGGCTACACAGTTGGGCTCCCAAGCGAGTGGCCCTGGGTTCGAGTCCCAGTCGGAAAGAAAATTCTTCAATGCATATATTTTTTTCTAATTTGATAATCTTTTTTTTTTTAAACTTTTCTGTTTTGCGAAGTCAGTCAGTCAGTCCGTCAGTCAGTCCAGTCCAGTCCGTCAGTCAGTCTCAGTCAGTCACTTAGTCATTCAGTCAGTCAGTAAGTCAGTCAGTCAGTCAGTCCAGTCCAGTCAGTCCAGTCAGTCAGTCAGTCACTCAGTCAGTCAGTCAGGCATTCAGGCAGTCAGTCAGTCAGTCTCGGTCAGTCAGTCAGTCATTAATTCAGTCTCGTTCAGTCAGTCGGTCAGTCCAGTCCAGTCAGTCAGTTAGTCAGTCAAGCAGTCAGTCAGGCAGTCAAGCAGTCAGTCAGTCAGTCTTAGTCAGTCAGTTAGTCATTCAGTCGGTCAGTCAGTCAGTTAGTCAGTCCAGTCCAGTCCAGTCAGTCAGTCAGTCACTCAGTCAGTCAGTCGGTCAGTCCAGTCCAGTCAGTTAGTTAGTCAGTCAAGCAGTCAGTCAGGCAGTCAAGCGGTCAGTCAGTCAGTCTTAGTCAGTCAGTTAATCATTCAGTCATTCAGTCAGTCAGTCAGTTAGTCAGACCAGTCCAATCCAGTCAGTCTGTCAGTCAGTCAGGCAGTGAGGCAGTCAGTCAGTCAGTCTCGGTCAGTCAGTGAGTTGGTCAGTCAGTCAGTATCAGTCAGTTTGTCAGTCAGTCTGGCAGTCTCATTCATGCAGTCTCAGTCAGGCAGTAAGACTCCGACCGCCAGAGCTCCGATAGCCTAATTGATAGACCGTTGGGCTTCCAATCGAGTGGCCCTGGGTTCGAGTCCCAGCTTGAACGAAATCCTTTAATCCATATTTTCAGTTTTTAATTTGAATTTTTTTTTTCTTTTGCGAATATTTATTATTTATGTTGGGAAGAAAATTCTGAGTCAGTTTAATTATTCGACATGTATATTTCAAAGTGTTTGAATCAATAATTACCAAGCTGCATTTTTTGTTTTTATTATTTTTAAGACGCCGGTCGACAGAGCTCCGATAGCCTAATGGCTAGACCGTTGGGCTTCCAAGCGAGTGGCCCTGGGTTCGAGACCCAGAAGGAACGAATTTCTTCAATGTATATATTTCTTTTCTAATTTGAAAATTCTTTTTTTTTTTTCAATTTCTTCTTTTTTGCAAATATCGATTATTTATGTAGGGAAGAAAATTTTGAGTCAATTTAATTATTCGACCGGTAGATTTCAAAGTGTTTGAATCAATAATTACCAAGGTGCATTTTTGTTTTTATTATATTTAAGACTCTGCGTGACAGAGCTCCGATAGGCTAATGGCTAGACCGTTGGGCTTCCAAGCGAGTGACCCTGGGTTCGAGACCCAGCCGGACCGAATTTCATCAATGTATACAACTCTTTTCTAATTTGAAAATTCTTTTTTTTTTCAATTTCTTTTTTTTTTGCAAATATCGATTATTTATGTAGGGAAGAAAATTCTGAGAATTTAATTATTCGAACTGTAGATTTCAAATTGTTTGAATCAATAATTACCAAGGTGCATTTTTTGTTTTTATTATATTTAAGACTCCGATCGACAGAGCTCCGATAGGCTAATGGCTACAAAGTTGGGCTTCCAAGCGAGTGGCCCTGGGTTCGAGTCCCAGTCGGAAAGAAAATCTTTAACGCATATATTTTTTTTCTAATTTGATAATCCTTTTTTTTAAATTTTTCTCTTTTGCGAAGTCAGTCAGTCAGTCCGTCAGTCAATCAGTCCGTCGGTCAGTCCAGTCCAGTCCGTCAGTCAGTCAAGCAGTCAGTCAGTCTCAGTCAGTCACTTAGTCATTCAGTCAGTCAGTAAGTCAGTCAGTCAGTCCAGTCCAGTCAGTCCAGTCAGTCCAGTCAGTCAGTCAGTCACTCAGTCAGTCAGTCAGGCATTCAGGCAGTCAGTCATTCAGTCTCGGTCAGTCAGTCAGTCATTCATTCAGTCTCGTTGAGTCAGTCGGTCAGTCCTGTCCAGTCAGTCAGTTAGTCAGTCAAGCAGTCAGTCAGGCAGTCAAGCAGTCAGTCAGTCTTAGTCAGTCAGTTAGTCATTCAGTCAGTCAGTCAGTCAGTCAGTTAGTCAGACCAGTCCAATCCAGTCAGTCAGTCAGTCAGTCAGTCAGTGAGTTGGTCAGTCAGTCAGTATCAGTCAGTCAGTCAGTATCAGTCAGTCAGTCAGTCAGTCAGGCAGTCTCAGTCATGCAGTCTCAGTCAGAAAGTAAGACTCCTACCGCCAGAGCTCCGATAGCCTAATTGATAGACCGTTGGGCTTCCAATCGAGTGGCCCTGGGTTCGAGTCCCAGCTTGAACGAAATTCTTCAATCCATATTTTCAGTTTTTAATTTGAATTTTTTTTTCTTTTGCGAATATTTATTATTTATGTTGGGAAGAAAATTCTGAGTCAGTTTAATTATTCGACATGTATATTTCAAAGTGTTTGAATCAATAATTACCAAGCTGCATTTTTTGTTTTTATTATTTTTGATACTCCGGTCGACAGAGCTCCGATAGCCTAATGGCTAGACCGTTGGGCTTCCAAGCGAGTGGCCCTGGGTTCGAGACCCAGGCGGAACGAATTTCTTCAATGTATACATTTCTTTTCTAATTTGAAAATTCTTTTTTTTTTCAATTTCTTCTTTTTTGCAAATATGGATTATTTATGTAGGGAAGAAAATTCTGAGTCAATTTAATTATTCGACCTGTAGATTTCAAAGTGTTTGAATGAATAATTACCAAGGTGCATTTTTTGTTTTTATTATATTTAAGACTCCGGTCGACCGAGCTCCGATAGGCTAATGGCTAGACCGTTGGGCTTCGAAGCGAGTGGCCCTGGGTTCGAGCCCCAGCCGGAACGAATTTCTTCAATGTATGCATTTCTTTTCTAATTTGAAAATTCTTTTTTTTTTCAATTTCCTTTTTTTGCAAATATCGATTATTTATGTAGGAAACAAAATTCTGAGTCAATTTAATTATTCGACCTGTAGATTTCAAAGTGTTTGAATCAATAATTACCAAGGTGCATTATTTGTTTTTATTATATTTAAGACTCCGATCGACAGAGCTCCGATAGGCTGATTGTTATACCGTTGGGCTTCCAAGCGAGTGGCCCTGGGTTCGAGTCCCAGCCGGAACGATAATCTTCAATGCATATTTTTTTTCTAATTTGATAATCCTTTTTTTTTAAATTTTTCTCTTTTGCGAAGTCAGTCAGTCAGTCCGTCGGTCAGTTCAGTCCAGTCCGTCAGTCAGTCAAGCAGTCAGTCAATCAGTCTCAGTCACTCAGTTAGTCGTTCAGTCAGTCAGTAAGTCAGTCAGTCAGTCCAGTCCAGTCAGTCCAGTCAGTCAGTCAGTCAGTCAGTCAGGCAGGATTCAGGCTGTCAGGCAGTCAATCAGTCAGTCAGTCAGTCTCGGTCAGTCAGTGAGTTGGTCAGGCAGTCTCAGTCAGGCAGTAAGACTCCGACCGACAGAGCTACGATAGCCTAATTGCTAGACCGTTGGGCTTCCAAGCGAGTGGCCCTGGGTTCGAGTCCAAGCCGGAACGAATATATTCAATGTATATATTTCTTTTCTTATTTGAAAAGTCTTTTTTTTAATTTTTCTCTTTTGCGATTATTGATTATTTATTAGGGAAAAAAATCTGAGTCAGTTTAATTATTCGACCTGTAAATTTCAAAGTGTTTGAATGTATAATGACCAAGGTACATTTTTTGTTTTTATTATATTCAAGACTCCGACCGGCCGAGCTCCGATACACTAATGGCTAGACCATTGGGTTTCCATGCGAGTGACCATGGGTTCGAGACCCAGCCTGAACGAATTTCATCAATGTATACATTTCTTTTCTAATTTGAAAAATTTTTTTTTCCATTTTTTTTTTTTTGCAAATATCGATTATTTATGTAGGGAAGAAAATTCTGAGTCAATTTAATTATTCGACCTGTAGATTTCAAAGTGTTTGAATCAATAACTACCAAGGTGCATTTTTTGTTTTTATTATATTTAAGACTCCGATCGACAGATCTCCAATAGGCTAATGGCTAGACCGTTGGGCTTCCAAGCGAGTGGCCCTGGGTTCGAGTCCCAGCCGAAAAGAAAAACTTCAATGCATATTTTTTTTTCTAATTTGATAATCCTTTTTTTTAATTTTTCTTTTTTGCGAAGTCCGTCAGTCAGTCAGTCTCGGTCAGTCAGTCAGTCATTCAGTCAGCCAGTCATTCATTCAGTCTCATTCAGTAAAATTCATTCAGTCAGTCTCATTCAGTCAGTCTGTCAGTCAGTCAGTCCAGTCCAGTCAGTTAGTTAGTCAGTCAAGCAGTCAGTCAGGCAGTCAAGCATTCAGTCAGTCAGTCTTAGTCAGTCAGTTAGTCATTCAGTCAGTCAGTCAGTAAGTCATACCAGTCCAATCCAGTGAGTCAGTCAGTCCCTCAGTCAGCCAGTCAGGCAGTCAGGCAGTCAGTCTCGGTCCGTCAGTGAGTTGGTCAGTCAGTGAGTTGGTCAGTCAGTCAGTATCAGTCATTCAGTCAGTCAATCTGTCAGTCAGTCAGTCTCAGTCAGGCAGATAGTCATTCAGTCAGTCCGTAAGTAAGTCAGTCAGTCCAGTCAGTCACTCATTCAGACAGTCAGTCAGGCATTCAGGCAGTCAGTCAGACAGCCTCGGTCAATCAGTCAGTCATTCATTCAGTTTCATTCAGTCAGTCAGTCGGTCAGTCCAGTCCAGTCATTCAGTTAGTCAGTCAAGCATTCATTTAGGTAGTCAAGCAGTCAGTAGGTCAGTCTTAGTCTGTCAGTTAGTCATTCAGTCAGTCAGTCAGTCAGTTAGTCAGACCAGTCCAATCCAGTCAGTCAGTCAGTCACTCAGTCATTCAGTCAGGCAGTGAGGCAGTCAGTCAGTCAGTCTCGGTCAGTCAGTGAGTTGGTCAGTCAGTCAGTATCAGTCAGTCAATCCGTCAGTCAGGCAATCTCAGTTATGAAATCTCAGTCAGGCAGTAAGACTCCGAATGACAGATCTCCGATAGCCTAATCGCTAGACCGTTGGGCTTCTAAGCGAGTGGCACTGGGGTCGAGACCCAGCCGGAACGAATTTCTTCAATGTATACATTTCTTTTCTAATTTGAAAATTCTTTTTTTTTTTTCAATTTCTTCTTTTTTGCAAATATCGATTATTTACGTAGGGAAGAAAATTTTGAGTCAATTTAATTATTCGACAGGTAGATTTCAAAGTGTTTGAATCAATAATTACCAAGGTGCATTTTTGTTTTTATTATATTTAAGACTCCGATCGACTGAGCTCCGATAGGCTAATGGCTATACCGTTGGCCTTCCAAGCGAGTGGCCCTGGGTTCGAGACCCAGGCGGAACGAATTTCTTCAATGTATACATTTCTTTTCTAATTTGAAAATTCTTTTTTTTTCAATTTCTTCTTTTTTGCAAATATGGATTATTTATGTAGGGAAGAAAATTCTGAGTCAATTTAATTATTCGACCTGTAGATTTCAAAGTGTTTGAATAAATAATTACCAAGGTTCATTTTTTGTTTTTATTATATTTAAGACTCCGGTCGACCGAGCTCCGATAGGCTAATGGCTAGACTGTTGGGCTTCGAAGCGAGTGGCCCTGGGTTCGAGTCCCAGCCGGAACGAATTTCTTCAATGTATGCATTTCTTTTCTAATTTGAAAATTCTTTTTTTTTTTTAAATTTCCTTTTTTTGCAAATATCGATTATTTATGTAGGAAACAAAATTCTGAGTCAATTTAATTATTCGACCTGTAGATTTCAAAGTGTTTGAATCAATAATTACCAAGGTGCATTATTTGTTTTCATTATATTTAAGACTCCGGTCGACAGAGCTCCGATAGGCTGATGGCTAGACCGTTGGGCTTCCAAGCGAGTGGCCCTGGGTTCGAGTCCCAGCCGGAAAGATAATCTTCAATGCATATTTTTTTTTCTAATTTGATAATCCTTTTTTTTAATTTTCTCTTTTGCGAAGTCAGTCAGTCAGCCCGTCAGTCAGTCAGTCAGTCAGTCCGTCGGTCAGTTCAGTCCAGTCCGTCAGTCAGTCAATCAGTCAGTCAGGCAGGCATTCAGGCTGTCAGGCAGTCAATCAGTCAGTCAGTCAGTCTCGGTCAGTCAGTCAGTCATTCATTCAGTCTTATTCAGTAAGTCTCATTCAGTCAGTCTCATTCAGTCAGTCTGTCAGTGAGTCCAGTCCAGTCAGTCAGTTAGTCAGTCAAGCAGTCAGTCAGGCAGTCAAGCAGTCAGTCAGTCAGTCTTAGTCAGTCAGTTAGTCATTCAGTTAGTCAGTTAGTCAGTCCAGTCCAGTCCAGTCAGTCAGTCAGTCACTCAGTCAGTCAGTCAGGCAGTGAGGCAGTCAGTCAGTCAGTCTCGGTCAGTCAGTGAGTTGGTCAGTCATTCAGTATCAGTCAGTCAGTCAATATCAGTCAGTCAGTCAATATCACTCAGTCAGTCAATATCAGACAGTCAGTCAGTCAATCTGTCAGTCAGGCAGTAAGACTCCGACCGACAGAGCTCCGATAGCCTAATTGATAGACCGTTGGGCTTCCAAGCGAGTGGCCCTTGGTTCGAGTCCCAGTCGGAAAGAAACACTTCAATGCATATTTTTTTTTCTAATTTGATAATCCTTTTTTATTAAATTTTCTCTTTTGCGAAGTCAGTCAGTCAGTCCGTTAGTCAGTCAGTCCGTCGATCAGTCCAGTCCAGTCCGTCAGTCAATCAAGCAGTCAGTCAGTCAAGAAATCAGTCAGTCGGTCTCAGTCAGTCTTTTAGTCATTCAGTCAGTCAGTAAGTCAGTCAGTCAGTCCTATGACTTACTGACTGACTGACTGAATGACTAACTGACTGACTAAGACTGACTGACTGAATGCTTGACTGCCTGACTGACTGCTTGACTGACTAACTGACTGACTGGACTGGACTGACTGACTGACGGACTGACTGAATGGGACTGAATGAATGACGGACTGACTGACCGAGACCGACTGACTGACGGACAAATAATAAAAACAAAAAATGCACCTTGGAATTATTGGTTCAAACACTTTGAAATCTACAGGTCAAATAATTAAATTGACTCAGAATTTTCTTCCCTACATAAATAATCGATATTTGCAAAAAAAAAAAAAAAAGAAATTGAAAAAAAAAAAGAATTTTCAAATTAGAAAATAAATGTATACTTTGAAGAAATACCTTCCGGCTGGGTCTCGAACCCAGGGCCACTCGCTTGGAAGCCCAACGGTCTAGCCATTAGGCTATCAGTGCTCTGTCCTCCGGAGTCTTAAAAAAAATAAAAACAAAAATGCAGCTTGGTAATTATTGATTTAAACACTTTGAAATATACATGTCGAATAATTAAACTGACTCAGAATTTTCTTCCCAATATAAATTATAAATATTCGCAAAAGAAAAAAAAATAAAAAAAATTCAAATTAAAAACTGAAAATATGGTTTGAAGAATATCGTTCAAGCTGGGACTCGAACCCAGAGCCACTCGATTGGACCTGACTGACTGCTAGACTGACTAACTGAATGACTGGACTGGACTGACCGACTGACTGACTGACAGACTGACTGAATGAGACTGAATGAATGACTGACTGACTGACTGACCGAGGCTGACTGACTGACTGCCTGAATGCCTGACTGAGAATGACTGACTGACAGATTGACTGACTGACTGAATGATACTGACTGACTGAATGATACTGACTGACTGACCAACTCACTGACTGACATACTCACTGACTGACCGAGACTGACTGACTGACTGACTGACTGAGTGACTGACTGACTGACTGTATTGGACTGGTATGACTTACTGACTGACTGACTGAATGCTTGACTGCCTACTGACTGCTTGACTGACTAACTGACTGACTGGACTGGACTGACTGACTGACAGACTGACTGAATGAGACTGACTGAATGAGACTGACTGAATGAGACTGACTGAATGAGACTGACTGAATGAGACTGAATGAATGACTGACTGAATGAATGACTGACTGACTGACCGAGACCGACTGACTGACGGACAAATAATAAAAACAAAAAATGCACCTTGGTAATTATTGATTCAAACACTTTGAAATCTACAGGTCGAATAATTAAATTGACTCAGAATTTTCCTCCCTACATAAATAATCGATATTTGCAAAAAAAAAAAGAAATTGAAAAAAAAAAGAATTTTCAAATTAGAAAAGAAATGTATACATTGAAGAAATTCGTTCCGGCTGGGTCTCGAACCCAGGGCCACTCGCTTGGATGCCCAACTTTCTAGCCATTAGTCTATCAGAGCTCGGCCGGTCGGAGTCTTGAAAATAATAAAAACAAAAAATGTACCTTGGTAATTATTGATTCAAACACTTTGAAATTTACAGGTCGAATAATTAAACTGACTCAGAATTTTCTTCGCTACAAAAATAATCAATATTCGCAAAAGAAAATATATTAAGAAAAAAAAAAAAATCAAATTAGAAACTAAAAATATGGATTGAAGAATTTCGTTCAAGCTAGGACTCGAACAACGGGCCACTCGCTTGGAAGCCCAACCCTATAGCCATTCGTCTATCGGAGCTCGGCCGGTCGGAGTCTTGAATATAATAAAAACAAAAAATGTACCTTGGTCATTATTGATTCAAACACTTTGAAATTTACAGGTCGAATAATTAAACTGACTCAGATTTTTGTTCCCTACATAAATAATCAATATTCGCAAAAGAGAAAAATTAAAAAAATGACTTTTCAAATTAGAAAAGTAATATATACATTGCATATATTCGTTCCGGCTTGGACTCGAACCCAGGGCCATTCGCTTGGAAGCCCAACGGTCTATCAATTAGGTTATCGGAGCTCTGTCGGACGGAGTCTTACTGCCTGAATGAGACTGCCTGACTGACAGATTGACTGACTGACTGACCGAGACTGACTGACTCAGTGCCTGACTGCCTGAATGCCTGAATGCCTGACTGACTGGCAGGACTGACTGGACTGGACTGACTGACTGAATGACTAACTGACTGACTGAGACTGACTGACTGACTACTTGACTGACTGACGGACTGGACTGGACTGACCGACGGACTGACTGACTGACACTTTGAAATCTACAGGTCGAATAATTAAATTGACTCAGAATTTTCTTCCCTACATAAATAATCGATATTTGCAAAAAAAAAAAGAAATTGAAAAAAAAAAAGAATTTTCAAATTAGAAAAGAAATGTATACATTGAAGAATTTCGTTCAAGCTGGGACTCGAACCCAGGGCCACTCGCTTGGAAGCCCAACCCTCTAGCCATTAGTCTCTCGGAGCTCGGCCGTTCGGAGTCTTGAATATAATAAAAACAAAAAATGCACCGTGGTCATTATTGATTCAATCACTTTGAAATTTACAGGTCGAATAATTAAACTGACTCAGAATTTTCTTCGCTAGAAAAACAATCAATATTCGCAAAAGAAAAAATATTAAAAAAAAAAAAAAATTCAAATTAGAAACTAAAAATATGGATTGAAGAATTTCGTTCAAGCTGGGACTCGAACAATGGGCCACTCGCTCGGAAGCCCAACCCTCTAGCCATTAGTCTATTGGAGAACGGCCGGTCGGAGTCTTGAATATAATAAAAACAAAAAATGTACCTTGGTCATTACTGATTCAAACACTGAAATTTACAGGTCGAATAATTAAACTGACTCAGAATTTTCTTCCCTACATAAATAATCAATATTCGCAAAAGAGAAAAATTAAAAAAAAAAAAGACTTTTCAAATAAGAAAAGAAATATATACATTGAATATATTCGTTCCGGCTTGGATTCGAACCCAGGGCCACTCGCTTGGAAGCCCAACGGTGTAGCAATTAGGCTATCGCAGCTCTGTCGGTCGGAGTCTTACTGCCTGACTGAGACTGCCTGATTGACAGATTGACTGACTGACTGACAGATACTGACTGACTGACCAACTTACTGACTGACCGAGACTGACTGACTGACTGACTGACTGACTTACTGAGTGACTGGCTGACTGACTGGACTGGACTGGACTGACTAACTGACTGACTGACTGACTGAATGACTAACTGACTGACTAAGACTGACTGACTGAATGCTTGACTGCCTAACTGACTGCTTGACTGACTAACTGACTGACTGGACTGGACTGACCGACAGACTTACCGAGACTAACTGACTGACTGCCTGACTGACTGACTGAGTGACTGACTGGACTGACTGGACTGACTTACTGAATGACTAACTGACTGACTGACGGACTGGATTGGACTGACCGACGGACTGACTGACTGACGGACTGACTGACTGACTTCGCAAAAGAGAAAAATAAAAAAAAAAGGATTATCAATTTAGAAAAAAAAATATGCATTGAAGATTTTCTTTCCGACTGGGACTCGAACTCAGGGACACTCGCTTGGAAGCCCAACGGTCTGGCCATTAGCCTATCGGAGCTCTGTCCATCGGAGTCTTAAATATAATAAAAACAAAAAATGCACCTTGGTAATTATTGATTCAAACACTTTGAAATCCACAGTTCGAATAATTAAATTGACTCAGAATTTTCTTCCCTACATAAATAATCGATATTTGCAAAAAAAAAGAAATTAAAAAAAAAAAGAATTTTCAAATTGGAAAAAAAATGTATACGTTGAAGAATTTCGTTCAAGCTGGGACTCGAACCCAGGGCCACTCGCTTGGAAGCCCAACGGTCTAGCCATTAGGCTATCGGACCTCTGGCGACCGGAGTTTTAAATATAATAAAAACAAAAAATGCACCTTGGTAATTAATGATTCAAACAATTTGAAATCTACAGTTCGAATAATTAAATTGACTCAGAATTTTCTTCCCTACATAAATAATCGATATTTGCAAAAAAAAAAAAAAAAAAAAAAAAAGAAATTGAAAAAAAAAGAATTTTCAAATTAGAAAAGAGATGTATACATTTAAGAAATTCGGACCGGCTGGGTCTCGAACCCAGGGCCACTCGCTTGGAAGCCCAACGGTCTAGCCATTAGTCTATCGGAACTCGGCCGGGTGGAGTTTGAATATAATAAAAACAAAAAATGCACCTTGGTCATTATTGATTCAAACACTTTGAAATTTACAGGTCGTATAGTTAAACTGACTCAGAATTTTCTTCCCTACATAAATAATCAATATTCGCAAAAGAGAAAAATAAAAAAAAGAAAGAATTTTCAAATTATAAAAGAAATATATACATTGAATATATTCGTTCGGGCTTGGACTCGAACCCAGTGCCACTCGCTTGGAAGCCCAACCCTCTAGCCATTAATCTATTGGAGCGCTGCCGGTCGGAGTCTTGAATGTCATAAAAAAAATGTACCTTGGTCATTATTGATTCAATCACTTTGAAATTTACAGATCGAATAATTAAACTGACTCAGATTTTTCTTCCCTACATAAATAATCAATATTCGCAAAAGAGAGAAAAAAAAAAAAAGCCTTTTCAAATTAGAAGAGTAATACATATATTGAATATGTTCGTTCCGGCTTGGACTCGAACCCAGGGCTACTCGCTTGGAAGCCCAACGGCCTAGCAATTAGGCTATCGGAACTCTGTCGGTCGGTGTCTTACTGCTGACTGAGACTGCATCACTGAGACTGCCTGACTGACAGATTGACTGACTCATAATGACTGACTGCCTGATACTGACTGACTGACCAACTCACTGACTGACCGAGACTGACTGACTGACGGCCTCACTGCCTGAGTGATTGACTGACTGAATGACTAACTGATTGACTAAGACTGACTGACTGACTGCTTGACTGCCTGATTGACTGCTTGACTGGATAACTGACTGACTGGATTGGACTGACAGACTGACTGAATGAGACTGAATGAATGAGACTAAATGAATGACTGACTGACTGACCGAGACTTGTTGACTGACTGCCTGACTGCCTGAATGCCTGACTGACCGGTTGACTGAGTGACTGACTGACTGAGTGACTGACTGACTGACTGCACTGGACTGACTGACTGTCTTACTGACTGACTGAATGACTAACTGACTGACTAAGACTGACTGACTGACTGACTGCTTGACTGCCTGACTGACTGCTTGACTGACTAACTGACTGACTGACTGGACTGACTAACTGACTGACTGACAGACTGACTGAATGAGACAGACTGAATGAGACTGACTGAATGAGACTGAATGAATGACTGACTGACTGACCGAGACTGACTGCCTGAATGCCTGACTGACTGACTGACTGGACTGACAGGACTGGACTGACTGGACTGAACTGACTGACTGAATGACAACCTGACTGACTGAGACTGACTGACTGACTGCTTGACTGACTGACGGACTGGACTGGACTGACCGACGGACGGACTGACTGACGGACGGACTGACTGACTGACCGACGGACTGACTGACTGACCGACGGACTGACTGACTGACGGACTGACTGACTGATTATGCAAAAGAGAAAAAATAAACAAAAAAGATTATCAAATTAGAAAAAAAAAATATGCATTGCAAATTTTCTTTCCGACTGGGACTCGAACCCAGGACCACTCGCTTGGAAGCCCAACGGTCTAGCCATTAGCCTATCGGAGCTCTGTCGATCGGAGTCTTAAATATAATAAAAACAAAAAATGCACCTTGGTAATTATTGATTCAAACACTCTGAAATCTACAGGCCGAATAATTAAATTGACTCAGAATTTTCTTCCCTACATAAATAATCGATATTTGCAAAAAAAAAAAAAAAAAGAAATTTAAAAAAAAAAAGAATTTTCAAATTAGAAAAGAAATGTATACATTGTATATATTCGTTCCGGCTTGCACTCAAACCCAGGGCCACTCGCTTGGAAGCCCAACGGTCTAGCAATTAGGCTATTGGAGCTCTGTCCGTTGGAGTCTTACTGCCTGACTGAGACTGCCTGACTGACAGATTGACTGACTGACTGACTTATACTGACTGACTGACCAACTCACTGACTGACCAACTCACTGACTGACCGAAACTGACTGACTGACTGCCTGCCTGCCTGACTGCGTGACTGACAGACTGACTGGACTGTACTGGACTGACTAACTGACTGACTGACTGACTGAATGACTAATTGACTGACTAAGACTGACTGACTGACTGCTTGACTGCCTGACAGACTGCTTGACTGACTAACTGACTGACTGGACTGGACTGACCAACTGACTGACTGACAGACTGTCTGAATGAGACTGACTGAATGAGACTGAATGAATGACTGACTGACTGACCGAGACTGACTGACTGACTGCCTGACTGCCTGAATGCCTGACTGACTGACTGACTGGACTGGACTGACTGACTGACTGACTGGACTGGACTGACTGACTGAGACTGACTGACTGACTGCTTGACTGACTGACTGAGACTGACTGACTGACTGCTTGACTGACTGACTGACTGGACTGGACTGACCAACTGACTGACTGACAGACTGACTGAATGAGACTGACTGAATAAGACTGACTGAATGCCTGACTGACTGACTGATTGACTGGACTGACTGATTGACTGGACTGACTGGACTGGACTGACTGACTGACTTACTGACCGACTGAATGACTAACTGATTTACTGAGACTGACTGACTGACTGCTTGACTGACTGACTGCTTGACTGAATGACGGACTGGACTGGACGGACCGACGGAGTGACTGACTGACGGACGGACTGACTGACTGACTGACGGACGGACTATGCAAAAGAGAAAATTTTAAAAAAAAAGATTATCAAATTAGAAAAAAAAATTTTCATTGCAGATTTTCTTTCCGACTGGGACTCGAACCCAGGGCCACTCGCTTGGAAGCCCAACGGTCTAGCCATTAGGCTATCGGAGCTCTGTCGACCGGTGTCTTAAATATAATAAAAACAAAAAATGCACCTTGTTAATTATTGATTCAAACACTTTGAAATTTACAGGTCGAATAATTAAACTGACTCAGAATTTTCTTCCCTACATAAATAATCAATATTCGCAACAAAAAAAATTAAAAAAAAAAGCATTTTCAAATTAGAAAAGAAATATATACATTGAATAAATTCGTTTCGGCTTGGACTCGAACCCAGGGCTTAGAAGCCCAACGGTCTAGCAATTGGGCTATCGGAGCTCCGTCGGTCGGAGTCTTACTGCCTGACTAAGACTGCCTGACTGACAGATTGACCGACTGACTGACTGATACTGACTGACTGACCAACTTACTGACTGATTAACTTACTGACTGACCGAGACTGACTGACTGCCTGACTGCCTGCCTGACTGCCTGACTGACTGAATGCCTGACTGACTGACTGAATGCCTGACTGACTGACTGACTGAGTAACTGACTGACTGAGTGACTGACTGACTGAGTGACTGACTGAGTGACTGACTGAGTGACTGACTGACTGAGTGACTGACTGACTGAGTGACTGACTGACTGGACTGGACTGACTGACCGACTGACTGAATGACTAACTGACTGACTGAGACTGACTGACTGACTGCTTGACTGACTGACTGCTTGACTGACTGACTGCTTGATTGACTGACGGACTGGACTGGACTGATCGACGGACTGATCGACGGACTGACTGACTGACTTCGCAAAAGAGAAAAATTTAAAAAAAGGATTATCAAATTAGAAAAAAATATATGCATTGCAGATTTGCTTTCCGACTGGGACTCGAACCCAGAACCACTCGCTTCGAAGCCCATCGGTCTAGTCATTAGCCTACCGGAGCTCTGTCGATCGGAGTCTTAAATATAATAAAAACAAAAAATGCACCTTTGTAATTATTGATTCAAACACTTTGAAATCTACAGGCCGAATAATTAAATTGACTCAGAATTTTCTTCCCTACATAAATAATCAATATTCGCAAAAGAGAAAAATTTAAAAAAAAAATTTTCAAATTAGAAAAGAAATATATATACATTGAATATTTTCGTTCCGGCTTGCACTCCAACCCAGGGCCACTCGCTTGGAAGCCCAATGGTCTAGCAATTAGACTATCGGAGCTCTGTCGGTCGGAGTCTTACTGCCTGACTGAGACTGCCTGACTGACAGATTGACTGACTGACTGACTGATACTGACTGACTGACCAACTCACTGACTGACCGAGACTGACTGACTGAGTGCCTGACTGCCTGACTGACTGACTGCGTGACTGACTGACTGACTGGACTCGACTGGACTGACTAACTGACTGACTGACTGATTGAATGACTAACTAACTGACTAAGACTGACTGACTGACTGCTTGACTGCCTGACTGACTGCTTGACTGACTAACTGACTGACTGGACTGGACTGACCAACTGACTGACTGACAAACTGACTGAATGAATGACTGACTGACTGACCGAGACTGACAGACCGACTGCCTGAGTGCCTGAATGCCTGACTGACTGACTGGACTGACTGGACTGGACTGACTGACTAACTTACTGACTGACTGAACGACTAACTGACTGACTTCTCAAAAGAGAAAAATTAAGAGAAAAGGATTATCAAATTAGAAAAAAAAATATGCATTGAAGAGTTTCTTTCCGGCTGGGACTCGAACCCAGGTCTACTCGCTTATAAGCCCGACGGTCTTGCCATTAGCCTATCGGAGCTCTGTCGTTCGGAGTCTTAAATATAATAAAAACAAAAAATGCACCTTGGTAATTATTGATTCAAACACTTTGAAATCTACAGGTCGAATAATTAAATTGACTCAGAATTTTCTTCCCTACATAAATAATCCATATTTGCAAAAAAAGGAAATTGAAAAAAAAAAAAGAATTTTCAAATTAGAAAAGAAATGTATACATTGAAGAATTTCGTTCAAGCTGGGACTCGAACCCAGACCCCCTTGCTTGGAAGCGCAACCCTCTAGCCATTAGTATATCGGAACTCGGCCGTTCGGAGTCTTGAATATAATAAAAACAAAAAATGCACCTTGATCATTATTGATTCAAACACTTTGAAATTTACAGGTCGAATAATTAAACTGACTCAGAATTTTCTTCGCTACATAAATAATAAATATTCGCAAAAGAGAAAAATTAAAAAAAAAAAAAATCAAATTAGAAAAGAAATATATACATTGATTATATTCGTTCCGGCTTAGACTCGAACCCAGAGCCACTCGCTGGGAAGCCCAACAGTCTAGCAATTAGGCTATCGGAGCTCTGTCGGTCGGAGTCTTACTGCCTGACTGAGACTGCCTGACTGACAGATTGACTGACTGACTGACTGATACTGACTGACTGACTGATACTGACTGACTGACTGACCAAGTCAATGACTGACCGAGACTGACTGACTGACTGCCTGACTGACTGACTGAGTGACCGACTGACTGGATTGGACTGGTATGACTAACTGACTGACTGACTGACTGAATGACTAACTGACTGAATAAGACTGACTGACTGACTGCTTGACTGCCTGACTGACTGCTTGACTGACTAACTGATTGACTGGACTGGACTGACCGACTGACTGACTGACAGACTGACTGAATGAGACTGGCTGAATGAGACTGACTGAATGAGACTGAATGAATGACTGACTGACTGACCGAGACTGACTGACTGACTGCCTGACTGCCTGACTGCCTGAATGCCTGACTGACTGACTGACTGAGTGACTGACTGAGTGACTGAGACTAACTGACTGACTGCTTGACTGACTGACTGCTTGATTGGCTGACGGACTGGACTGGACTGATCGACGGACTGACTGACTAACTTCGCAAAAGAGAAAAATTTAAAAAAAGGATTATCAAATTAGAAAAAAATATATGCATTGCAGATTTCTTTCCGACTGGGACTCGAACCCAGAACCACTCGCTTCGAAGCCCATCGGTCTAGTCATTAGCCTATCGGAGCTCTGTCGATCGGAGTCCTAAATATAATAAAAACAAAAAATGCACCTTTGTAATTATTGATTCAAACACTTTGAAATCTACAGGCCGAATAATTAAATTGACTCAGAATTTTCTTCCCTACATAAATAATCAATATTCGCAAAAGAGAAAAATTAAAAAAAAAAGAATTTTCAAATTAGAAAAGAAATATATATACATTGAATATTTTCGTTCCGGCTTGCACTCCAAACCAGGGCCACTCGCTTGGAAGCCCAATGGTCTAGCAATTAGACTATCGGAGCTCTGTCGGTCGGAGTCTTACTGCCTGACTGAGACTGCCTGACTGACAGATTGACTGACTGACTGACTGATACTGACTGACTGACCAACTCACTGACTGACCGAGACTGACTGACTGAGTGCCTGACTGCCTGACTGAGTGACTGACTGACTGGCTGGACTCGACTGGACTGACTAACTGACTGACTGACTGATTGAATGACTAACTAACTGACTAAGACTGACTGACTGACTGCTTGACTGCCTGACTGACTGCTTGACTGACTAACTGACTGACTGGACTGGACTGACCAACTGACTGACTGACAAACTGACTGAATGAGACTGAATGAATGACTGACTGACTGACCGAGACTGACTGACCGACTGCCTGTCTGCCTGAATGCCTGACTGACTGACCGGACTGACTGGACTGGACTGACTGACTAACTTACTGACTGACTGAACGACTAACTGACTGACTTCGCAAAAGAGAAAAATTAAGAGAAAAGGATTATCATATTAGAAAAAAAAAATATGCATTGAAGAGTTTCTTTCCGGCAGGGACTCGAACCCAGGTCTACTCGCTTATAAGCCCGACGGTCTTGCCATTAGCCTATCGGAGCTCTGTCGTTCGGAGTCTTAAATATAATAAAAACAAAAAATGCACCTTGGTAATTGTTGATTCAAACACTTTGAAATCTACAGGTCGAATAATTAAATTGACTCAGAATTTTCTTCCCTACATAAATAATCCATATTTGCAAAAAAAGGAAATTGAAAAAAAAAAAGAATTTTCAAATTAGAAAAGAAATGTATACATTGAAGAATTTCGTTCAAGCTGGGACTCGAACCCAGACCCACTTGCTTGGAAGCGCAACCCTCTAGCCATTAGTATATCGGAACTCGGCCGTTTGGAGTCTTGAATATAATAAAAACAAAAAATGCACCTTGATCATTATTGATTCAAACACTTTGAAATTTACAGGTCGAATAATTAAACTGACTCAGAATTTTCTTCGCTACATAAATAATAAATATTCGCAAAAGAGAAAAATTAAAAAAAAAAAATTTCAAATTAGAAAAGAAATATATACATTGAATATATTCGTTCCGGCTTAGACTCGAACCCAGAGCCACTCGCTGGGAAGCCCAACAGTCTAGCAATTAGGCTATCGGAGCTCTGTCGGTCGGAGTCTTACTGCCTGACTGAGACTGCCTGACTGCCAGATTGACTGACTGACTGACTGATACTGACTGCCTGACCAAGTCAATGACTGACCGAGACTGACTGCCTGACTGACTGACTGAGTGACTGACTGACTGGACTGGACTGACTGACTGACTGACTGGACTGGACTGACTGACTGACTGAGACTGACTGACTGACTGCTTGACTGACTGACTGCTTGATTGACTGACGGACTGGACTGGACTGATCGACGGACTGACTGACTGACTTCGCAAAAGAGAAAAATTTAAAAAAAGGATTATCAAATTAGAAAAAAATATATGCATTGCAGATTTTCTTTCCGACTGGAACTCGAACCCAGGGCCACTCGCTTGGAAGCCCAATGGTCTAGCAATTAGACTATCGGAGCTCTGTCGGTCGGAGTCTTACTGCCTGACTGAGACTGCCTGACTGACAGATTGACTGACTGACTGACTGATACTGACTGACTGACCAAGTCAATGACTGACCGAGACTGACTGCCTGACTGCCTGACTGACTGACTGAGTGACTGACTGACTGACTGGACTCGACTGGACTGACTAACTGACTGACTGACTGATTGAATGACTAACTAACTGACTAAGACTGACTGACTGACTGCTCGACTGCCTGACTGACTGCTTGACTGACTAACTGTCTGACTGGACTGGACTGACCAACTGACTGACTGACAAACTGACTGAATGAGACTGAATGAATGACTGACTGACTGACCGAGACTGACTGACCGACTGCCTGACTGCCTGAATGCCTGACTGACTGACTGGACTGACTGGACTGGACTGACTGACTAACTTACTGACTGACTGAACGATTAACTGACTGACTTCGCAAAAGAGAAAAATTAAGAGAAAAGGATTATCAAATTAGAAAAAAAAAATATGCATTGAAGATTTTCTTTCCGGCAGGGACTCGAACCCAGGTCTACTCGCTTATAAGCCCGACGGGCTTGCCATTAGCCTATCGGAGCTCTGTCGTTCGGAGTCTTAAATATAATAAAAACAAAAAATGCACCTTGGTAATTATTGATTCAAACACTTTGAAATCTACAGGTCGAATAATTAAATTGACTCAGAATTTTCTTCCCTACATAAATAATCCATATTTGCAAAAAAAAAAGAAATTGAAAAAAAAAAAAAGAATTTTCAAATTAGAAAAGAAATGTATACATTGAAGAATTTCGTTCAAGCTGGGACTCGAACCCAGACCCCCTTGCTTGGAAGCGCAACCCTCTAGCCATTAGTATACCGGAACTCGGCCGTTCGGAGTCTTGAATATAATAAAAACAAAAAATGCACCTTGATCATTATTGATTCAAACACTTTGAAATTTGCAGGTCGAATAATTAAACTGACTCAGAATTTTCTTCGCTACATAAATAATAAATATTCGCAAAAGAGAAAAATTTAAAAAAAAAAAAAATTCAAATTAGAAAAGAAATATATACATTGAATATATTCGTTCCGGCTTAGACTCGAACCCAGAGCCACTCGCTGGGAAGCCCAACAGTCTAGCAATTAGGCTATCGGAGTTCTGTCGGTCGGAGTCTTACTGCCTGACTGAGACTGCCTGACTGACAGATTGACTGACTGACTGACTGATACTGACTGACTGACTGATACTGACTGACTGACCAAGTCAATGACTGACCGAGACTGACTGACTGACTGCCTGACTGACTGACTGAGTGACCGACTGACTGGATTGGACTGGTATGACTAACTGACTGACTGACTGACTGAATGACTAACTGACTGAATAAGACTGACTGACTGACTGCTTGACTGCCTGACTGACTGCTTGACTGACTAACTAATTGACTGGACTGGACTGACCGACTGACTGACTGACAGACTGACTGAATGAGACTGGCTGAATGAGACTGACTGAATGAGACTGACTGAATGAGACTGACTGAATGAGACTGAATGAATGACTGACTGACTGACCGAGACTGACTGCCTGACTGCCTGAATGCCTGACTGACTGACTGACTGAGTGACTGCGACTAACTGACTGACTGCTTGACTGACTGACTGCTTGATTGGCTGACGGACTGGACTGGACTGATCGACGGACTGACTGACTGACTTCGCAAAAGAGAAAAATTTAAAAAAAGGATTATCAAATTAGAAAAAAATATATGCATTGCAGATTTTCTTTCCGACTGGGACTCGAACCCAGAACCACTCGCTTCGAAGCCCATCGGTCTAGTCATTAGCCTATCGGAGCTCTGTCGATCGGAGTCTTAAATATAATAAAAACAAAAAATGCACCTTTGTAATTATTGATTCAAACTCTTTGAAATCTACAGGCCGAATAATTAAATTGACTCAGAATTTTCTTCCCTACATAAATAATCAATATTCGCAAAAGAGAAAAATTTAAAAAAAAGAATTTTCAAATTAGAAAAGAAATATATATACATTGAATATTTTCGTTCCGGCTTGCACTCCAACCCAGGGCTTGGAAGCCCAATGGTCTAGCAATTAGGCTATCGGAGCTCTGTCGGTCGGAGTCTTACTGCCTGACTGAGACTGCCTGACTGACAGATTGACTGACTGACTGACTGATACTGACTGACTGACCAAGTCAATGACTGACCGAGACTGACTGCCTGACTGCCTGACTGCCTGACTGACTGACTGAGTGACTGACTGACTGGCTGGACTCGACTGGTATGAGTAACTGACTGACTGACTGACTGAATGACTAACTGACTGAATAAGACTGACTGACTGACTGCTTGACTGCCTGACTGACTGCTTGACTGACTAACTGATTGACTGGACTGGACTGACCGACTGACTGACTGAATGAGACTGTCTGAATGAGACTGACTGAATGAGACTGACTGAATGAGACTGAATGAATGACTGACTGACTGACCGAGACTGACTGACTGACTGCCTGACTGCCTGACTGCCTGAATGCCTGACCGACTGACTGACTGAGTGACTGACTGAGTGACTGCGACTAACTGACTGACTGCTTGACTGACTGACTGCTTGATTGGCTGACGGACTGGACTGGACTGATCGACGGACTGACTGACTGACTTCGCAAAAGAGAAAAATTTAAAAAAAAGGATTATCAAATTAGAAAAAAATATATGCATTGCAGATTTTCTTTCCGACTGGGACTCGAACCCAGAACCACTCGCTTCGAAGCCCATCGGTCTAGTCATTAGCCTATCGGAGCTCTGTCGATCGGAGTCTTAAATATAATAAAAACAAAAATGCACCTTTGTAATTATTGATTCAAACACTTTGAAATCTACAGGCCGAATAATTAAATTGACTCAGAATTTTCTTCCCTACATAAATAATCAATATTCGCAAAAGAGAAAAATTTAAAAAAAAGAATTTTCAAATTAGAAAAGAAATATATATACATTGAATATTTTCGTTCCGGCTTGCACTCCAACCCAGGGCCACTCGCTTGGAAGCCCAATGGTCTAGCAATTAGGCTATCGGAGCTCTGTCGGTCGGAGTCTTACTGCCTGACTGAGACTGCCTGACTGACAGATTGACTGACTGACTGACTGATACTGACTGACTGACCAAGTCAATGACTGACCAAGACTGACTGCCTGACTGCCTGACTGCCTGACTGACTGACTGAGTGACTGACTGACTGGCTGGACTCGACTGGTATGAGTAACTGACTGACTGACTGATTGAATGACTAACTAACTGACTAAGACTGACTGACTGACTGCTCGACTGCCTGACTGACTGCTTGACTGACTAACTGACTGACTGACCTGTTTCGACCATGTGGACTGACAGAGTCTTTCAGTCAGTCAGTTGGACTGACCAACTGACTGACTGACAAACTGACTGAATGAGACTGAATGAATGACTGACTGACTGACCGAGACTGACTGACCGACTGCCTGTCTGCCTGAATGCCTGACTGACTGACTGGACTGACTGGACTGGACTGAGTGACTAACTTACTGACTGACTGAACGACTAACTGACTGACTTCGCAAAAGAGAAAAATTAAGAGAAAAGGATTATCAAATTAGAAAAAAAAAATATGCATTGAAGAGTTTCTTTCCGGCAGGGACTCGAACCCAGGTCTACTCGCTTATAAGCCCGACGGTCTTGACATTAGCCTATCGGAGCTCTGTCGTTCGGAGTCTTAAATATAATAAAAACAAAAAATGCACCTTGGTAATTATTGATTCAAACACTTTGAAATCTACAGGCCGAATAATTAAATTGAATCAGAATTTTCTTCCCTACATAAATAATCAATATTCGCAAAAGAGAAAAATTTAAAAAAAAGAATTTTCAAATTAGAAAAGAAATATATACAATGAATATATTCGTTCCGGCTTAGATTCGAACCCAGAGCCACTCGCTGGGAAGCCCAACAGTCTAGCAATTAGGCTATCGGAGCTCTGTCGGTCGGAGTCTTACTGCCTGACTGAGACTGCCTGACTGACAGATTGACTGACTGACTGACTGATACTGACTGACTGACCAAGTCAATGACTGACCGAGACTGACTGCCTGACTGCCTGACTGACTGACTGAGTGACTGACTGACTGACTGGACTCGACTGGACTGACTAACTGACTGACTGACTGATTGAATGACTAACTAACTGACTAAGACTGACTGACTGACTGCTCGACTGCCTGACTGACTGCTTGACTGACTAACTGACTGACTGGACTGGACTGACCAACTGACTGACTGACAAACTGACTGAATGAGACTGAATGAATGACTGACTGACTGACCGAGACTGACTGACCGACTGCCTGACTGCCTGAATGCCTGACTGACTGACTGGACTGACTGGACTGGACTGACTGACTAACTTACTGACTGACTGAACGATTAACTGACTGACTTCGCAAAAGAGAAAAATTAAGAGAAAAGGATTATCAAATTAGAAAAAAAAAATATGCATTGAAGAGTTTCTTTCCGGCAGGGACTCGAACCCAGGTCTACTCGCTTATAAGCCCGACGGTCTTGCCATTAGCCTATCGGAGCTCTGTCGTTCGGAGTCTTAAATATAATAAAAACAAAAAATGCACCTTGGTAATTATTGATTCAAACACTTTGAAATCTACAGGTCGAATAATTAAATTGACTCAGAATTTTCTTCCCTACATAAATAATCCATATTTGCAAAAAAAGGAAATTGAAAAAAAAAAAGAATTTTCAAATTAGAAAAGAAATGTATACATTGAAGAATTTCGTTCAAGCTGGGACTCGAACCCAGACCCCCTTGCTTGGAAGCGCAACCCTCTAGCCATTAGTATATCGGAACTCGGCCGTTCGGAGTCTTGAATATAATAAAAACAAAAAATGCACCTTCATCATTATTGATTCAAACACTTTGAAATTTACAGGTCGAATAATTAAACTGACTCAGAATTTTCTTCGCTACATAAATAATAAATATTCGCAAAAGAGAAAAATTTAAAAAAAAAAAAATTTCAAATTAGAAAAGAAATATATACATTGAATATATTCGTTCCGGCTTAGACTCGAACCCAGATCCACTCGCTGGGAAGCCCAACAGTCTAGCAATTAGGCTATCGGAGCTCTGTCGGTCGGAGTCTTACTGCCTGACTGAGACTGCCTGACTGACGGATTGACTGACTGACTGACTGATACTGACTGACTGACCAAGTCAATGACTGACCGAGACTGACTGCCTGACTGCCTGACTGACTGACTGAGTGACTGACTGACTGACTGGACTCGACTGGACTGACTAACTGACTGACTGACTGATTGAATGACTAACTAACTGACTAAGACTGACTGACTGACTGCTCGACTGCCTGACTGACTGCTTGACTGACTAACTGACTGACTGGACTGGACTGACCAACTGACTGACTGACAAACTGACTGAATGAGACTGAATGAATGACTGACTGACTGACCGAGACTGACTGACCGACTGCCTGACTGCCTGAATGCCTGACTGACTGACTGGACTGACTGGACTGGACTGACTGACTAACTTACTGACTGACTGAACGATTAACTGACTGACTTCGCAAAAGAGAAAAATTAAGAGAAAAGGATTATCAAATTAGAAAAAAAAAAATATGCATTGAAGAGTTTCTTTCCGGCAGGGACTCGAACCCAGGTCTACTCGCTTATAAGCCCGACGGTCTTGCCATTAGCCTATCGGAGCTCTGTCGTTCGGAGTCTTAAATATAATAAAAACAAAAAATGCACCTTGGTAATTATTGATTCAAACACTTTGAAATCTACAGGTCGAATAATTAAATTGACTCAGAATTTTCTTCCCTACATAAATAATCCATATTTGCAAAAAAAGGAAATTGAAAAAAAAAAAAGAATTTTCAAATTAGAAAAGAAATGTATACATTGAAGAATTTCGTTCAAGCTGGGACTCGAACCCAGACCCCCTTGCTTGGAAGCGCAACCCTCTAGCCATTAGTATATCGGAACTCGGCCGTTCGGAGTCTTGAATATAATAAAAACAAAAAATGCACCTTCATCATTATTGATTCAAACACTTTGAAATTTACAGGTCGAATAATTAAACTGACTCAGAATTTTCTTCGCTACATAAATAATAAATATTCGCAAAAGAGAAAAATTTAAAAAAAAAAAAATTTCAAATTAGAAAAGAAATATATACATTGAATATATTCGTTCCGGCTTAGACTCGAACCCAGATCCACTCGCTGGGAAGCCCAACAGTCTAGCAATTAGGCTATCGGAGCTCTGTCGGTCGGAGTCTTACTGCCTGACTGAGACTGCCTGACTGACAGATTGACTGACTGACTGACTGATACTGACTGACTGACCAAGTCAATGACTGACCGAGACTGACTGCCTGACTGCCTGACTGACTGACTGAGTGACTGACTGACTGACTGGACTCGACTGGACTGACTAACTGACTGACTGACTGATTGAATGACTAACTAACTGACTAAGACTGACTGACTGACTGCTCGACTGCCTGACTGACTGCTTGACTGACTAACTGACTGACTGGACTGGACTGACCAACTGACTGACTGACAAACTGACTGAATGAGACTGAATGAATGACTGACTGACTGACCGAGACTGACTGACCGACTGCCTGACTGCCTGAATGCCTGACTGACTGACTGGACTGACTGGACTGGACTGACTGACTAACTTACTGACTGACTGAACGATTAACTGACTGACTTCGCAAAAGAGAAAAATTAAGAGAAAAGGATTATCAAATTAGAAAAAAAAACATGCATTGAAGATTTTCTTTCCGGCAGGGACTCGAACCCAGGTCTACTCGCTTATAAGCCCGACGGGCTTGCCATTAGCCTATCGGAGCTCTGTCGTTCGGAGTCTTAAATATAATAAAAACAAAAAATGCACCTTGGTAATTATTGATTCAAACACTTTGAAATCTACAGGTCGAATAATTAAATTGACTCAGAACTTTCTTCCCTACATAAATAATCGATATTTGCAAAAAAAAAAAAAAGAAATTGAAAAAAAAAAAGAATTTTCAAATTAGAAAAGAAATGTATACATTGAAGAATTTCGTTCAAGCTGGGACTCGAACCCAGAGCCCCTTGCTTGGAAGCGCAACCCTCTAGCCATTAGTATATCGGAACTCGGCCGTTCGGAGTCTTGAATATAATAAAAACAAAAAATGCACCTTGATCATTATTTATTCAAACACTTTGAAATTTACAGGTCGAATAATTAAACTGACTCAGAATTTTCTTCCCTACATAAATAATCAATTTTCGCAAAAGAGAAAAATGAAAAAAAAAAGAATTTTTAAATTATAAAAGAAATGTATACATTGAATATATTCGTTCCGGCTTAGACTCGAACCCAGGGCCACTCGCTTGGAAGCCCAACGGTCTATCAATTAGGCTGTCGGTCGGAGTCTTACTGCCTGACTGAGATTGACTGACTGACTGACTGATATTGACTGACTGACTGATACTGAATGACTGACCAACTCACTGACTGACCGAGACTGACTGACTGACTGACTGCCTCACTGCCCGACTGACTGACTGAGTGACTGACTGACTGGCTGGACTGGACTGGACTGACTAACTGACTGACTGAATGTCTAACTGACTGACTAAGACTGACTGAGTGGCTGCTTGACTGCCTGACTGAGTGACTGAGTGTCTGTCTGACTGGACTGGACTGACTGACAAACTGACTGAATGAGACTGACTAAATGAGACTGAATGAATGAGACTGAATGAATGACTGACTGACTGACCGAGACTGACTGACTGACTGAATGTCTAACTGACTGACTGAATGTCTAACTGACAAACTAAGACTGACTGACTGACTGGACTGACTGGACTGGACTGACTGACTGACTTACTGACTGACTGAATGACTAACTGACTGAATAAGACTGACTGACTTACTGCTTGAATGCCTGACTGACTGCTTGACTGACTAACTGACTGACTGGACTGGACTGACCGACTTTTCTTCCCTACATAAATAATCAATATTCGCAAAAGAGAAAAATTAAAAAAAAAAAATTTTCAAATTATAAAAGAAATATATACATTGAATATATTCGTTCCGGCTTGGACTCGAACCCAGGGCCACTCGCTTAGAAGCCCAACGGTCTATCAATTAGGCTGTCGGTCGGAGTCTTACTGCCTGACTGAGACTGCCTGACTGACAGATTGACTGACTGACTGACTGATATTGACTGACTGACTGATACTGAATGACTGACCAACTCACTGACTGACCGAGACTGACTGACTGATTGCCTCACTGCCCGAGTGACTGACTGACTGACTGGACTGGACTGACTGACAGACTGACTGAATGAGTCTGAGTAAATGAGACTGAATGAATGAGACTGAATGAATGACAGACTGACTGACCGAGACTGACTGACTGACTGACTGACTGAATGTCTAACTGACTGACTAAGACTGACTGATTGACTGCTTGACTGCCTGAATGCCTGACTGACTGACTGACTGACTGGACTGACTGGACTGGACTGACTGACTGACGTACTGACTGACTGAATGACTAACTGACTGACTGAGACTGACTGACTGATTGCTTGACTGACTGACGGACTGGACTGGACTGACCGACGGACTGACTGACTGACGGACGGACTGCCTGACTGACGGACTGACTGACTGACGGACTGACTGACTGACGGACTGACTGACTGACTTCGCAAAAGAGAAAAATTATAAAAAAAAGGATTATCAAATTAGAAAGAAAAATATGCATTGGAGATTATCTTTCCGGCTGGGACTCGAACCCAGGCCACTCGCTTGGAAGCCCAACGGTCTAGCCATTAGCCTATCGGAGCTCTGTCCATCGGAATCTTAAATATAATAAAAACAAAAAATGCACCTTATTAATTATTGATTCAAACACTTTGAAATCCACAGGTCGAATAATTAAATTGACTCAGAATTTTCTTCCCTACATAAATAATCGATATTTGCAAAAAAAAAAAAAAAAAAAAAAAAAAGAAATTGAAAAAAAAGAATTTTCAAATTAGAAAAGAGATGTATACATTGAAGATATTCGGTCCGGCTGTGTCTCGAACCCAGGGCCACTCGCTTGGAAGCCCAACGGTATAGACATTAGCCTATCGGAGCTCTGTCGATCGGTGTCTTAAATATAATAAAAACAAAAAATGCACCTTGATAATTATTGATTCAAACACTTTGAAATCTACAGGTCGAATAATTAAATTGTCTCAGAATTTTCTTCCTTACATAAATAATCGATATTTGCAAAAAAAAAAAAAAAAGAAAATGAAAAAAAAAAAAAAAAAAAAGAATTTTCAAACTAGAAAAGAAATGTATACATTGAAGAAATTCGTTCAAGCTGTTTCTCGAACCCAGGGATACCCGCTTGGAAGCCCAACGGTCTAGCCATTTTGGTATGGGAGCTCTGTCGATCGGAGTCTTAAAAATAATAAGAACAAAAAAAGCAGCTTGGTAATTATTGATTCAAACACTTTGAAATCTACATGTCGAATAATTAAACTGACTCAGAATTTTCTTCCCAACATAAATAATAAATATTTGCAAAAGAAAAAAAAAAAATTCAAATTAGAAAATAAAAATATGGATTGAAGAATTTCGTTCAAGCTGGGACTCGAACCCAGGGGCCACTCGCTTGGATGCACAACGGACTAGCCATTAGCCTAACGGAGCTCTATCGATCGGAGTCTTAAATATAATAGAAACAAAAAATGCACCTTGGTAATTATTGATTCAAACAATTTGAAATCTACAGTTCGAATAATTAAATAGACTCAAAATTTTCTTCCCTACATAAATAATCGATATTTGCAAAAAAAAAAAGAAATTGAAAAAAAAAAAAGAATTTTCAAATTAGAAAAGAGATGTATACATTGAAGAAATTCGGTCCGGCTGGGTCTCGAACCCAGGGTCACTCGCTTGGAAGCCCAACGGTCTATCAATTAGGCTGTCGGTCGGAGTCTTACTGCCTGACTGAGACTGCCTGACTGACAGATTGACTGACTGACTGACTGATATTGACTGACTGACTGATACTGAATGACTGACCAACTCACTGACTGACCGAGACTGACTGACTGACTGCCTCACTGCCCGACTGACTGACTGAGTGACTGACTGACTGGCTGGACTGGACTGGACTGACTAACTGACTGACTGACTGACTGAATGTCTAACTGACTGACTAAGACTGACTGACTGACTGCTTGACTGCCTGACTGCCTGACTGAGTGACTGAGTGACTGACTGACTGGACTGGACTGACTGACAAACTGACTGAATGAGACTGACTAAATGAGACTGAATGAATGAGACTGAATGAATGACTGACTGACTGACCGAGACTGACTGACTGACTGAATGTCTAACTGACAAACTAAGACTGACTGACTGACTGGACTGACTGGACTGGACTGACTGACTGACTTACTGACTGACTGAATGACTAACTGACTGACTAAGACTGACTGACTGACTGCTTGAATGCCTGACTGACTGCTTGACTGACTAACTGACTGACTGGACTGGACTGACCGACTTTTCTTCCCTACATAAATAATCAATATTCGCAAAAGAGAAAAATTAAGAAAAAAATTTTTCAAATTATAAAAGAAATATATACATTGAATATATTCGTTCCGGCTTGGACTCGAACCCAGGGCCACTCGCTTAGAAGCCCAACGGTCTATCAATTAGGCTGTCGGTCGGAGTCTTACTGCCTGACTGAGACTGCCTGACTGACAGATTGACTGACTGACTGACTGATATTGACTGACTGACTGATACTGAATGACTGACCAACTCACTGACTGACCGAGACTGACTGACTGATTGCCTCACTGCCCGAGTGACTGACTGACTGACTGGACTGGACTGACTGACAGACTGACTGAATGAGTCTGAGTAAATGAGACTGAATGAATGAGACTGAATGAATGACAGACTGACTGACCGAGACTGACTGACTGACTGACTGACTGAATGTCTAACTGACTGACTAAGACTGACTGATTGACTGCTTGACTGCCTGAATGCCTGACTGACTGACTGACTGACTGGACTGACTGGACTGGACTGACTGACTGACGTACTGACTGACTGAATGACTAACTGACTGACTGAGACTGACTGACTGATTGCTTGACTGACTGACGGACTGGACTGGACTGACCGACGGACTGACTGACTGACGGACGGACTGCCTGACTGACGGACTGACTGACTGACGGACTGACTGACTGACTTCGCAAAAGAGAAAAATTATAAAAAAAAGGATTATCAAATTAGAAAGAAAAATATGCATTGGAGATTATCTTTCCGGCTGGGACTCGAACCCAGGCCACTCGCTTGGAAGCCCAACGGTCTAGCCATTAGCCTATCGGAGCTCTGTCCATCGGAATCTTAAATATAATAAAAACAAAAAATGCACCTTATTAATTATTGATTCAAACACTTTGAAATCCACAGGTCGAATAATTAAATTGACTCAGAATTTTCTTCCCTACATAAATAATCGATATTTGCAAAAAAAAAAAAAAAAAAAAAAGAAATTAAAAAAAAAAAGAATTTTCAAATTAGAAAAGAGATGTATACATTGAAGATATTCGGTCCGGCGGGGTCTCGAACCCAGGGCCACTCGCTTGGAAGCCCAACGGTATAGACATTAGCCTATCGGAGCTCTGTCGATCGGTGTCTTAAATATAATAAAAACAAAAAATGCACCTTGATAATTATTGATTCAAACACTTTGAAATCTACAGGTCGAATAATTAAATTGTCTCAGAATTTTCTTCCTTACATAAATAATCGATATTTGCAAAAAAAAAAAAAAAAAAAGAAAATGAAAAAAAAAAAAAAAAAAGAATTTTCAAACTAGAAAAGAAATGTATACATTGAAGAAATTCGTTCAAGCTGGATCTCGAACCCAGGGATACCCGCTTGGAAGCCCAACGGTCTAGCCATTGGGGTATGGGAGCTCTGTCGATCGGAGTCTTAAAAATAATAAGAACAAAAAAAGCAGCTTGGTAATTATTGATTCAAACACTTTGAAATCTACATGTCGAATAATTAAACTGACTCAGAATTTTCTTCCCAACATAAATAATAAATATTTGCAAAAGAAAAAAAAAAAAATTCAAATTAGAAAATAAAAATATGGATTGAAGAATTTCGTTCAAGCTGGGACTCGAACCCAGGGGCCACTCGCTTGGATGCACAACGGACTAGCCATTAGCCTAACGGAGCTCTATCGATCGGAGTCTTAAATATAATAGAAACAAAAAATGCACCTTGGTAATTATTGATTCAAACAATTTGAAATCTACAGTTCGAATAATTAAATAGACTCAAAATTTTCTTCCCTACATAAATAATCGATATTTGCAAAAAAAAAAAAAAGAAATTGAAAAAAAAAAAGAATTTTCAAATTAGAAAAGAGATGTATACATTGAAGAAATTCGGTCCGGCTGGGTCTCGAACCCAGGGTCACTCGCTTGGAAGCCCAACGGTCTATCAATTAGGCTGTCGGTCGGAGTCTTACTGCCTGACTGAGACTGCCTGACTGACAGATTGACTGACTGACTGACTGATATTGACTGACTGACTGATACTGAATGACTGACCAACTCACTGACTGACCGAGACTGACTGACTGACTGCCTCACTGCCCGACTGACTGACTGAGTGACTGACTGACTGGCTGGACTGGACTGGACTGACTAACTGACTGACTGACTGACTGAATGTCTAACTGACTGACTAAGACTGACTGACTGACTGCTTGACTGCCTGACTGACTGACTGAGTGACTGAGTGACTGACTGACTGGACTGGACTGACTGACAAACTGACTGAATGAGACTGACTAAATGAGACTGAATGAATGAGACTGAATGAATGACTGACTGACTGACCGAGACTGACTGACTGACTGAATGTCTAACTGACTAACTAAGACTGACTGACTGACTGCTTGACTGCCTGAATGCCTGACTGACTGACTGACTGACTGGACTGACTGGACTGGACTGACTGACTGACTTACTGACTGACTGAATGACTAACTGACTGACTAAGACTGACTGACTGACTGCTTGAATGCCTGACTAACTGCTTGACTGACTAACTGACTGACTGGACTGGACTGACCGACTTTTCTTCCCTACATAAATAATCAATATTCGCAAAAGAGAAAAATTAAAAAAAAAAGAATTTTCAAATTATAAAAGAAATATATACATTGAATATATTCGTTCCGGCTTGGACTCGAACCCAGGGCCACTCGCTTAGAAGCCCAACGGTCTATCAATTAGGCTGTCGGTCGGAGTCTTACTGCCTGACTGAGACTGCCTGACTGACAGATTGACTGACTGATATTGACTGACTGACTGATACTGAATGACTGACCAACTCACTGACTGACCGAGACTGACTGACTGATTGCCTCACTGCCCGACTGACTGACTGAGTGACTGACTGACTGACTGGACTGGTCTGGACTGACTAACTGACTGACTGACTGACTGACTGGACTGGACTGACTGACAGACTGACTGAATGAGTCTGAGTAAATGAGACTGAATGACTGAGACTGAATGAATGACAGACTGACTGACCGAGACTGACTGACTGACTGACTGACTGAATGTCTAACTGACTGATTAAGACTGACTGATTGACTGCTTGACTGCCTGAATGCCTGACTGACTGACTGACTGACTGGACTGACTGGACTGGACTGACTGACTGACGTACTGACTGACTGAATGACTAACTGACTGACTGAGACTGACTGACTGATTGCTTGACTGACTGACGGACTGGACTGGACTGACCGACGGACTGACTGACTGACGGACGGACTGACTGACCGACGGACTGACTGACTGACGGACTGACTGACTGACGGACTGACTGACTGACGGACTGACTGACTGACGGACTGACTGACTGACGGACTGACTGACTGACTTCGCAAAAGAGAAAAATTATAAAAAAAAGGATTATCAAATTAGAAAGAAAAATATGCATTGGAGATTATCTTTCCGGCTGGGACTCGAACCCAGGCCACTCGCTTGGAAGCCCAAGGGTCTAGCCATTAGCCTATCGGAGCTCTGTCCATCGGAATCTTAAATATAATAAAAACAAAAAATGCACCTTATTAATTATTGATTCAAACACTTTGAAATCCACAGGTCGAATAATTAAATTGACTCAGAATTTTCTTCCCTACATAAATAATCGATATTTGCAAAAAAAAAAAAAAAAAAAAAAAAAAAGAAATTGAAAAAAAAAAGAATTTTCAAATTAGAAAAGAGATGTATACATTGAAGATATTCGGTCCGGCGGGGTCTCGAACCCAGGGCCACTCGCTTGGAAGCCCAACGGTATAGACATTAGCCTATCGGAGCTCTGTCGATCGGTGTCTTAAATATAATAAAAACAAAAAATGCACCTTGATAATTATCGATTCAAACACTTTGAAATCTACAGGTCGAATAATTAAATTGTCTCAGAATTTTCTTCCTTACATAAATAATCGATATTTGCAAAAAAAAAAAAAAAAAAAAAAAAAAAAAAAAGAAAATGAAAAAAAAAAAAAAAAAAGAATTTTCAAATTAGAAAAGAAATGTATACATTGAAGAAATTCGTTCAAGCTGGGTCTCGAACCCAGGGTCACTCGCTTGGAAGCCCAACGGTCTATCAATTAGGCTGTCGGTTGGAGTCTTACTGCCTGACTGAGACTGCCTGACTGACAGATTGACTGACTGACTGACTGATATTGACTGACTGACTGATACTGAATGACTGACCAACTCACTGACTGACCGAGACTGACTGACTGACTGCCTCACTGCCCGACTGACTGACTGAGTGACTGACTGACTGGCTGGACTGGACTGGACTGACTAACTGACTGACTGACTGACTGAATGTCTAACTGACTGACTAAGACTGACTGACTGACTGCTTGACTGCCTGACTGACTGACTGAGTGACTGAGTGACTGACTGACTGGACTGGACTGACTGACAAACTGACTGAATGAGACTGACTAAATGAGACTGAATGAATGAGACTGAATGAATGACTGACTGACTGACCGAGACTGACTGACTGACCGAATGTCTAACTGACTGACTGAATGTCTAACTGACTAACTAAGACTGACTGACTGACTGCTTGACTGACTGACTGACTGACTGGACTGACTGACTGGACTGACTGGACTGGACTGACTGACTGACTTACTGACTGACTGAATGACTAACTGACTGACTAAGACTGACTGACTGACTGCTTGAATGCCTGACTGACTGCTTGACTGACTAACTGACTGACTGGACTGGACTGACCGACTTTTCTTCCCTACATAAATAATCAATATTCGCAAAAGAGAAAAATTTAAAAAAAAAAGAATTTTCAAATTATAAAAGAAATATATACATTGAATATATTCGTTCCGGCTTGGACTCGAAGCCAGGGCCACTCGCTTGGAAGCCCAACGGTCTATCAATTAGGCTGTCGGTCGGAGTCTTACTGCCTGACTGAGACTGCCTGACTGACAGATTGACTGACTGACTGACTGATATTGACTGACTGACTGATACTGAATGACTGACCAACTCACTGACTGACCGAGACTGACTGACTGATTGCCTCACTGCCCGACTGACTGACTGAGTGACTGACTGACTGATTGGACTGGTCTGGACTGACTAACTGACTGACTGAATGTCTAACTGACTGACTAAGACTGAGTGACTGACTGCTTGACTGCCTGACTGACTGACTGACTGACTGACTGACTGGACTGGACTGACTGACAGACTGACTGAATGAGTCTGAGTAAATGTGACTGAATGAATGAGACTGAATGAATGACTGACTGACGGACCGAGACTGACTGACTGACTGAATGTCTAACTGACTGACTAAGACTGACTGACTGACTGCTTGACTGCCTGAATGCCTGACTGACTGACTGACTGACTGACTGGACTGACTGACCGACGGACTGACTGACTGACGGACTGACTGACTGACGGACTGACTGACTGACGGACTGACTGACTGACGGACTGACTGACTGACTTCGCAAAAGAGAAAAATTAAAAAAAAGGATTATCAAATTAGAAAGAAAAATATGCATTGGAGATTATCTTTCCGGCTGGGACTCGAACCCAGGGCCACTCGCTTGGAAGCCCAACGGTCTAGACATTAGCCTATCGGAGCTCTGTCGATCGGTGTCTTAAATATAATAAAAACAAAAAATGCACCTTGATAATTATTGATTCAAACACTTTGAAATCTACAGGTCGAATAATTAAATTGACTCAGAATTTTCTTCCTTACATAAATAATCGATATTTGCAAAAAAAAAAAAAAAAAAAAAAAAAAGAAAATGAAAAAAAAAAAAAAAAAGAATTTTCAAATTAGAAAAGAAATGTATACATTGAAGAAATCCGTTCAAGCTGGATCTCGAACCCAGGGCCACTCGCTTGGAAGCCCAACGGTCTAGCCATTAGGGTATCGGAGCCCTGCCGATCGGAGTCTTAAAAATAATAAGAACAAAAAAAGCAGCTTGGTAATTATTGATTCAAACACTTTGAAATCTACATGTCGAATAATTAAACTGACTCAGAATTTTCTTCCCAACATAAATAATAAATATTTGCAAAAGAAAAAAAATTAAAAAAAAAATTCAAATTAGAAACTAAAAATATGGATTGAAGAATTTCGTTCAAGCTGGGACTCGAACCCAGGGCCACTCGCTTGGAAGTCCAACCCTCTAGCCATTAGTCTATCGGAGCTCGGCCGGTTGGAGTTTGAATATAATAAAATCAAAAAATGCACCTTGGTCATTATTGATTCAAACACTTTGAAATTTACAGGTCGTATAATTAAACTGACTCAGAATTTTCTTCCCTACATAAATAATCAATATTCGCAAAAGAGGAAAAAAAAAAGAATTTTCAAATTATAAAAGAAATATATACATTGAATATATTCGTTCCGGCTTGGACTCGAACCCAGGGCCACTCGCTTGGAAGCCCAACGGACTATCAATTAGGCTTTCGGAGCTCTGTCGGTCGGAGTCTTACTGCCTGACTGACAGATTGACTGACTGACTGATATTGACTGACTGACTGATACTGAATGACTGACCAACTCACTGACTGACCGAGACTGATTGACTGACTGCCTCACTGCCTGACTGACTGATTGAGTGACTGACTGACTGGACTGGACTGGACTGACTAACTGACTGACTGACTGACTGAATGACTAACTGACTGACTAAGACTGCCTGACTGACTGCTTGACTGCCTGACTGACTGCTTGACTGACTAACTGACTGACTGGACTGGACTGACTGACAGACTGACTGACGGACTGCTTGACTGACTGACTGCTTGACTGACTGACGGGCTGGACTGGACTGACCGAACGGACTGACTGACTGACGGACGGACTGACTGACCGACGGACTGACAGACTGACTTCGCAAAAGAGAAAAACTAAAAAAAAAGGATTATCAAATTAGAAAAAAAAATATGCATTGAAGATTTTCTTTCCGGCTGGGACTCGAACCCAGGGCCACTCGCTTGGGAGCCCAACGGTCTAGCAACTAGTCTTTCGGAGGTCGGCCGTTCGGAGTCTTGAATATAATAAAAACAAAAAATGCACCTTGATCATTATTGATTCAAACACTTTGAAATTTGCAGGTCGAATAATTAAACTGACTCAGAATTTTCTTCGCTACATAAATAATAAATATTCGCAAAAGAGAAAAATTTAAAAAAAAAAAAATTCAAATTAGAAAAGAAATATATACATTGAATATATTCGTTCCGGCTTAGACTCGAACCCAGAGCCACTCGCTGGGAAGCCCAACAGTCTAGCAATTAGGCTATCGGAGTTCTGTCGGTCGGAGTCTTACTGCCTGACTGAGACTGCCTGACTGACAGATTGACTGACTGACTGACTGATACTGACTGACTGACTGATACTGACTGACTGACCAAGTCAATGACTGACCGAGACTGACTGACTGACTGCCTGACTGACTGACTGAGTGACCGACTGACTGGATTGGACTGGTATGACTAACTGACTGACTGACTGACTGAATGACTAACTGACTGAATAAGACTGACTGACTGACTGCTTGACTGCCTGACTGACTGCTTGACTGACTAACTAATTGACTGGACTGGACTGACCGACTGACTGACTGACAGACTGACTGAATGAGACTGGCTGAATGAGACTGACTGAATGAGACTGACTGAATGAGACTGACTGAATGAGACTGAATGAATGACTGACTGACTGACCGAGACTGACTGCCTGACTGCCTGAATGCCTGACTGACTGACTGACTGAGTGACTGCGACTAACTGACTGACTGCTTGACTGACTGACTGCTTGATTGGCTGACGGACTGGACTGGACTGATCGACGGACTGACTGACTGACTTCGCAAAAGAGAAAAATTTAAAAAAAGGATTATCAAATTAGAAAAAAATATATGCATTGCAGATTTTCTTTCCGACTGGGACTCGAACCCAGAACCACTCGCTTCGAAGCCCATCGGTCTAGTCATTAGCCTATCGGAGCTCTGTCGATCGGAGTCTTAAATATAATAAAAACAAAAAATGCACCTTTGTAATTATTGATTCAAACACTTTGAAATCTACAGGCCGAATAATTAAATTGACTCAGAATTTTCTTCCCTACATAAATAATCAATATTCGCAAAAGAGAAAAATTTAAAAAAAAGAATTTTCAAATTAGAAAAGAAATATATATACATTGAATATTTTCGTTCCGGCTTGCACTCCAACCCAGGGCTTGGAAGCCCAATGGTCTAGCAATTAGGCTATCGGAGCTCTGTCGGTCGGAGTCTTACTGCCTGACTGAGACTGCCTGACTGACAGATTGACTGACTGACTGACTGATACTGACTGACTGACCAAGTCAATGACTGACCGAGACTGACTGCCTGACTGCCTGACTGCCTGACTGACTGACTGAGTGACTGACTGACTGGCTGGACTCGACTGGTATGAGTAACTGACTGACTGACTGACTGAATGACTAACTGACTGAATAAGACTGACTGACTGACTGCTTAACTGCCTGACTGACTGCTTGACTGACTAACTGATTGACTGGACTGGACTGACCGACTGACTGACTGACAGACTGACTGAATGAGACTGTCTGAATGAGACTGACTGAATGAGACTGACTGAATGAGACTGAATGAATGACTGACTGACTGACCGAGACTGACTGACTGACTGCCTGACTGCCTGACTGCCTGAATGCCTGACCGACTGACTGACTGAGTGACTGCGACTAACTGACTGACTGCTTGACTGACTGACTGCTTGATTGGCTGACGGACTGGACTGGACTGATCGACGGACTGACTGACTGACTTCGCAAAAGAGAAAAATTTAAAAAAAAGGATTATCAAATTAGAAAAAAATATATGCATTGCAGATTTTCTTTCCGACTGGGACTCGAACCCAGAACCACTCGCTTCGAAGCCCATCGGTCTAGTCATTAGCCTATCGGAGCTCTGTCGATCGGAGTCTTAAATATAATAAAAACAAAAAATGCACCTTTGTAATTATTGATTCAAACACTTTGAAATCTACAGGCCGAATAATTAAATTGACTCAGAATTTTCTTCCCTACATAAATAATCAATATTCGCAAAAGAGAAAAATTAAAAAAAAAGAATTTTCAAATTAGAAAAGAAATATATATACATTGAATATTTTCGTTCCGGCTTGCACTCCAACCCAGGGCCACTCGCTTGGAAGCCCAATGGTCTAGCAATTAGGCTATCGGAGCTCTGTCGGTCGGAGTCTTACTGCCTGACTGAGACTGCCTGACTGACAGATTGACTGACTGACTGACTGATACTGACTGACTGACCAGTCAGTATCAGTCAGTCAGTCAATGACAGTCTTGGTCAGTCAAGTCAATGACTGACCAAGACTGACTGCCTGACTGCCTGACTGCCTGACTGACTGACTGAGTGACTGACTGACTGGCTGGACTCGACTGGTATGAGTAACTGACTGACTGACTGATTGAATGACTAACTAACTGACTAAGACTGACTGACTGACTGCTCGACTGCCTGACTGACTGCTTGACTGACTAACTGACTGACTGACCTGTTTCGACCATGTGGACTGACAGAGTCTTTCAGTCAGTCAGTTGGACTGACCAACTGACTGACTGACAAACTGACTGAATGAGACTGAATGAATGACTGACTGACTGACCGAGACTGACTGACCGACTGCCTGTCTGCCTGAATGCCTGACTGACTGACTGGACTGACTGGACTGGACTGAGTGACTAACTTACTGACTGACTGAACGACTAACTGACTGACTTCGCAAAAGAGAAAAATTAAGAGAAAAGGATTATCAAATTAGAAAAAAAAAATATGCATTGAAGAGTTTCTTTCCGGCAGGGACTCGAACCCAGGTCTACTCGCTTATAAGCCCGACGGTCTTGACATTAGCCTATCGGAGCTCTGTCGTTCGGAGTCTTAAATATAATAAAAACAAAAAATGCACCTTGGTAATTATTGATTCAAACACTTTGAAATCTACAGGCCGAATAATTAAATTGAATCAGAATTTTCTTCCCTACATAAATAATCAATATTCGCAAAAGAGAAAAATTTAAAAAAAAGAATTTTCAAATTAGAAAAGAAATATATACAATGAATATATTCGTTCTGGCTTAGATTCGAACCCAGAGCCACTCGCTGGGAAGCCCAACAGTCTAGCAATTAGGCTATCGGAGCTCTGTCGGTCGGAGTCTTACTGCCTGACTGAGACTGCCTGACTGACAGATTGACTGACTGACTGACTGATACTGACTGACTGACCAAGTCAATGACTGACCGAGACTGACTGCCTGACTGCCTGACTGACTGACTGAGTGACTGACTGACTGACTGGACTCGACTGGACTGACTAACTGACTGACTGACTGATTGAATGACTAACTAACTGACTAAGACTGACTGACTGACTGCTCGACTGCCTGACTGACTGCTTGACTGACTAACTGACTGACTGGACTGGACTGACCAACTGACTGACTGACAAACTGACTGAATGAGACTGAATGAATGACTGACTGACTGACCGAGACTGACTGACCGACTGCCTGACTGCCTGAATGCCTGACTGACTGACTGGACTGACTGGACTGGACTGACTGACTAACTTACTGACTGACTGAACGATTAACTGACTGACTTCGCAAAAGAGAAAAATTAAGAGAAAAGGATTATCAAATTAGAAAAAAAAACATGCATTGAAGATTTTCTTTCCGGCAGGGACTCGAACCCAGGTCTACTCGCTTATAAGCCCGACGGGCTTGCCATTAGCCTATCGGAGCTCTGTCGTTCGGAGTCTTAAATATAATAAAAACAAAAAATGCACCTTGGTAATTATTGATTCAAACACTTTGAAATCTACAGGTCGAATAATTAAATTGACTCAGAATTTTCTTCCCTACATAAATAATCCATATTTGCAAAAAAAAGGAAATTGAAAAAAAAAAAGAATTTTCAAATTAGAAAAGAAATGTATACATTGAAGAATTTCGTTCAAGCTGGGACTCGAACCCAGACCCCCTTGCTTGGAAGCGCAACCCTCTAGCCATTAGTATATCGGAACTCGGCCGTTCGGAGTCTTGAATATAATAAAAACAAAAAATGCACCTTCATCATTATTGATTCAAACACTTTGAAATTTACAGGTCGAATAATTAAACTGACTCAGAATTTTCTTCGCTACATAAATAATAAATATTCGCAAAAGAGAAAAATTTAAAAAAAAAAAATTTCAAATTAGAAAAGAAATATATACATTGAATATATTCGTTCCGGCTTAGACTCGAACCCAGAGCCACTCGCTGGGAAGCCCAACAGTCTAGCAATTAGGCTATCGGAGCTCTGTCGGTCGGAGTCTTACTGCCTGACTGAGACTGCCTGACTGACAGATTGACTGACTGACTGACTGATACTGACTGACTGACCAAGTCAATGACTGACCGAGACTGACTGCCTGACTGCCTGACTGACTGACTGAGTGACTGACTCACTGACTGGACTCGACTGGACTGACTAACTGACTGACTGACTGATTGAATGACTAACTAACTGACTAAGACTGACTGACTGACTGCTCGACTGCCTGACTGACTGCTTGACTGACTAACTGACTGACTGGACTGGACTGACCAACTGACTGACTGACAAACTGACTGAATGAGACTGAATGAATGACTGACTGACTGACCGAGACTGACTGACCGACTGCCTGACTGCCTGAATGCCTGACTGACTGACTGGACTGACTGGACTGGACTGACTGACTAACTTACTGACTGACTGAACGATTAACTGACTGACTTCGCAAAAGAGAAAAATTAAGAGAAAAGGATTATCAAATTAGAAAAAAAAACATGCATTGAAGATTTTCTTTCCGGCAGGGACTCGAACCCAGGTCTACTCGCTTATAAGCCCGACGGGCTTGCCATTAGCCTATCGGAGCTCTGTCGTTCGGAGTCTTAAATATAATAAAAACAAAAAATGCACCTTGGTAATTATTGATTCAAACACTTTGAAATCTACAGGTCGAATAATTAAATTGACTCAGAACTTTCTTCCCTACATAAATAATCGATATTTGCAAAAAAAAAAAAAAGAAATTGAAAAAAAAAAGAATTTTCAAATTAGAAAAGAAATGTATACATTGAAGAATTTCGTTCAAGCTGGGACTCGAACCCAGAGCCCCTTGCTTGGAAGCGCAACCCTCTAGCCATTAGTATATCGGAACTCGGCCGTTCGGAGTCTTGAATATAATAAAAACAAAAAATGCACCTTGATCATTATTTATTCAAACACTTTGAAATTTACAGGTCGAATAATTAAACTGACTCAGAATTTTCTTCCCTACATAAATAATCAATTTTCGCAAAAGAGAAAAATTAAAAAAAAAAAGAATTTTTAAATTATAAAAGAAATGTATACATTGAATATATTCGTTCCGGCTTAGACTCGAACCCAGGGCCACTCGCTTGGAAGCCCAACGGTCTATCAATTAGGCTGTCGGTCGGAGTCTTACTGCCTGACTGAGATTGACTGACTGACTGACTGATATTGACTGACTGACTGATACTGAATGACTGACCAACTCACTGACTGACCGAGACTGACTGACTGACTGACTGCCTCACTGCCCGACTGACTGACTGAGTGACTGACTGACTGGCTGGACTGGACTGGACTGACTAACTGACTGACTGAATGTCTAACTGACTGACTAAGACTGACTGAGTGGCTGCTTGACTGCCTGACTGAGTGACTGAGTGTCTGTCTGACTGGACTGGACTGACTGACAAACTGACTGAATGAGACTGACTAAATGAGACTGAATGAATGAGACTGAATGAATGACTGACTGACTGACCGAGACTGACTGACTGACTGAATGTCTAACTGACTGACTGAATGTCTAACTGACAAACTAAGACTGACTGACTGACTGGACTGACTGGACTGGACTGACTGACTGACTTACTGACTGACTGAATGACTAACTGACTGAATAAGACTGACTGACTTACTGCTTGAATGCCTGACTGACTGCTTGACTGACTAACTGACTGACTGGACTGGACTGACCGACTTTTCTTCCCTACATAAATAATCAATATTCGCAAAAGAGAAAAATTAAAAAAAAAAAATTTTCAAATTATAAAAGAAATATATACATTGAATATATTCGTTCCGGCTTGGACTCGAACCCAGGGCCACTCGCTTAGAAGCCCAACGGTCTATCAATTAGGCTGTCGGTCGGAGTCTTACTGCCTGACTGAGACTGCCTGACTGACAGATTGACTGACTGACTGACTGATATTGACTGACTGACTGATACTGAATGACTGACCAACTCACTGACTGACCGAGACTGACTGACTGATTGCCTCACTGCCCGAGTGACTGACTGACTGACTGGACTGGACTGACTGACAGACTGACTGAATGAGTCTGAGTAAATGAGACTGAATGAATGAGACTGAATGAATGACAGACTGACTGACCGAGACTGACTGACTGACTGACTGACTGAATGTCTAACTGACTGACTAAGACTGACTGATTGACTGCTTGACTGCCTGAATGCCTGACTGACTGACTGACTGACTGGACTGACTGGACTGGACTGACTGACTGACGTACTGACTGACTGAATGACTAACTGACTGACTGAGACTGACTGACTGATTGCTTGACTGACTGACGGACTGGACTGGACTGACCGACGGACTGACTGACTGACGGACGGACTGACTGACCGACGGACTGACTGACTGACGGACTGACTGACTGACGGACTGACTGACTGACGGACTGACTGACTGACTTCGCAAAAGAGAAAAATTATAAAAAAAAGGATTATCAAATTAGAAAGAAAAATATGCATTGGAGATTATCTTTCCGGCTGGGACTCGAACCCAGGCCACTCGCTTGGAAGCCCAACGGTCTAGCCATTAGCCTATCGGAGCTCTGTCCATCGGAATCTTAAATATAATAAAAACAAAAAATGCACCTTATTAATTATTGATTCAAACACTTTGAAATCCACAGGTCGAATAATTAAATTGACTCAGAATTTTCTTCCCTACATAAATAATCGATATTTGCAAAAAAAAAAAAAAAAAAAAAAAGAAATTGAAAAAAAAGAATTTTCAAATTAGAAAAGAGATGTATACATTGAAGATATTCGGTCCGGCGGTGTCTCGAACCCAGGGCCACTCGCTTGGAAGCCCAACGGTATAGACATTAGCCTATCGGAGCTCTGTCGATCGGTGTCTTAAATATAATAAAAACAAAAAATGCACCTTGATAATTATTGATTCAAACACTTTGAAATCTACAGGTCGAATAATTAAATTGTCTCAGAATTTTCTTCCTTACATAAATAATCGATATTTGCAAAAAAAAAAAAAAAGAAAATGAAAAAAAAAAAAAAAAAAGAATTTTCAAACTAGAAAAGAAATGTATACATTGAAGAAATTCGTTCAAGCTGTTTCTCGAACCCAGGGATACCCGCTTGGAAGCCCAACGGTCTAGCCATTTTGGTATGGGAGCTCTGTCGATCGGAGTCTTAAAAATAATAAGAACAAAAAAAGCAGCTTGGTAATTATTGATTCAAACACTTTGAAATCTACATGTCGAATAATTAAACTGACTCAGAATTTTCTTCCCAACATAAATAATAAATATTTGCAAAAGAAAAAAAAAAAATTCAAATTAGAAAATAAAAATATGGATTGAAGAATTTCGTTCAAGCTGGGACTCGAACCCAGGGGCCACTCGCTTGGATGCACAACGGACTAGCCATTAGCCTAACGGAGCTCTATCGATCGGAGTCTTAAATATAATAGAAACAAAAAATGCACCTTGGTAATTATTGATTCAAACAATTTGAAATCTACAGTTCGAATAATTAAATAGACTCAAAATTTTCTTCCCTACATAAATAATCGATATTTGCAAAAAAAAAAAAAAGAAATTGAAAAAAAAAAAAGAATTTTCAAATTAGAAAACAGATGTATACATTGAAGAAATTCGGTCCGGCTGGGTCTCGAACCCAGGGTCACTCGCTTGGAAGCCCAACGGTCTATCAATTAGGCTGTCGGTCGGAGTCTTACTGCCTGACTGAGACTGCCTGACTGACAGATTGACTGACTGACTGACTGATATTGACTGACTGACTGATACTGAATGACTGACCAACTCACTGACTGACCGAGACTGACTGACTGACTGCCTCACTGCCCGACTGACTGACTGAGTGACTGACTGACTGGCTGGACTGGACTGGACTGACTACCTGACTGACTGACTGACTGAATGTCTAACTGACTGACTAAGACTGACTGACTGACTGCTTGACTGCCTGACTGACTGACTGAGTGACTGAGTGACTGACTGACTGGACTGGACTGACTGACAAACTGACTGAATGAGACTGACTAAATGAGACTGAGTGAATGAGACTGAATGAATGACTGACTGACTGACCGAGACTGACTGACTGACTGAATGTCTAACTGACAAACTAGGACTGACTGACTGACTGGACTGACTGGACTGGACTAACTGACTGACTTACTGACTGACTGAATGACTAACTGACTGACTAAGACTGACTGACTGACTGCTTGAATGCCTGACTGACTGCTTGACTGACTAACTGACTGACTGGACTGGACTGACCGACTTTTCTTCCCTACATAAATAATCAATATTCGCAAAAGAGAAAAATTAAAAAAAAAAATTTTCAAATTATAAAAGAAATATATACATTGAATATATTCGTTCCGGCTTGGACTCGAACCCAGGGCCACTCGCTTAGAAGCCCAACGGTCTATCAATTAGGCTGTCGGTCGGAGTCTTACTGCCTGACTGAGACTGCCTGACTGACAGATTGACTGACTGACTGACTGATATTGACTGACTGACTGATACTGAATGACTGACCAACTCACTGACTGACCGAGACTGACTGACTGATTGCCTCACTGCCCGAGTGACTGACTGACTGACTGGACTGGACTGACTGACAGACTGACTGAATGAGTCTGAGTAAATGAGACTGAATGAATGAGACTGAATGAATGACAGACTGACTGACCGAGACTGACTGACTGACTGACTGACTGAATGTCTAACTGACTGACTAAGACTGACTGATTGACTGCTTGACTGCCTGAATGCCTGACTGACTGACTGACTGACTGGTTTGACTGGACTGGACTGACTGACTGACGTACTGACTGACTGAATGACTAACTGACTGACTGAGACTGACTGACTGATTGCTTGACTGACTGACGGACTGGACTGGACTGACCGACGGACTGACTGACTGACGGACGGACTGCCTGACTGACGGACTGACTGACTGACGGACTGACTGACTGACGGACTGACTGACTGACTTCGCAAAAGAGAAAAATTATAAAAAAAATGATTATCAAATTAGAAAGAAAAATATGCATTGGAGATTATCTTTCCGGCTGGGACTCGAACCCAGGCCACTCGCTTGGAAGCCCAACGGTCTAGCCATTAGCCTATCGGAGCTCTGTCCATCGGAATCTTAAATATAATAAAAACAAAAAATGCACCTTATTAATTATTGATTCAAACACTTTGAAATCCACAGGTCGAATAATTAAATTGACTCAGAATTTTCTTCCCTACATAAATAATCGATATTTGCAAAAAAAAAAAAAAGAAATTAAAAAAAAAAAGAATTTTCAAATTAGAAAAGAGATGTATACATTGAAGATATTCGGTCCGGCGGGGTCTCGAACCCAGGGCCACTCGCTTGGAAGCCCAACGGTATAGACATTAGCCTATCGGAGCTCTGTCGATCGGTGTCTTAAATATAATAAAAACAAAAAATGCACCTTGATAATTATTGATTCAAACACTTTGAAATCTACAGGTCGAATAATTAAATTGTCTCAGAATTTTCTTCCTTACATAAATAATCGATATTTGCAAAAAAAAAAAAAAAAAAAGAAAATGAAAAAAAAAAAAAAAAGAATTTTCAAACTAGAAAAGAAATGTATACATTGAAGAAATTCGTTCAAGCTGGATCTCGAACCCAGGGATACCCGCTTGGAAGAACAACGGTCTAGCCATTGGGGTATGGGAGCTCTGTCGATCGGAGTCTTAAAAATAATAAGAACAAAAAAAGCAGCTTGGTAATTATTGATTCAAACACTTTGAAATCTACATGTCGAATAATTAAACTGACTCAGAATTTTCTTCCCAACATAAATAATAAATATTTGCAAAAGAAAAAAAAAAAAATTCAAATTAGAAAATAAAAATATGGATTGAAGAATTTCGTTCAAGCTGGGACTCGAACCCAGGGGCCACTCGCTTGGATGCACAACGGACTAGCCATTAGCCTAACGGAGCTCTATCGATCGGAGTCTTAAATATAATAGAAACAAAAAATGCACCTTGGTAATTATTGATTCAAACAATTTGAAATCTACAGTTCGAATAATTAAATAGACTCAAAATTTTCTTCCCTACATAAATAATCGATATTTGCAAAAAAAAAAAAGAAATTGAAAAAAAAAAAAGAATTTTCAAATTAGAAAAGAGATGTATACATTGAAGAAATTCGGTCCGGCTGGGTCTCGAACCCAGGGTCACTCGCTTGGAAGCCCAACGGTCTATCAATTAGGCTGTCGGTCGGAGTCTTACTGCCTGACTGAGACTGCCTGACTGACAGATTGACTGACTGACTGACTGATATTGACTGACTGACTGATACTGAATGACTGACCAACTCACTGACTGACCGAGACTGACTGACTGACTGCCTCACTGCCCGACTGACTGACTGAGTGACTGACTGACTGGCTGGACTGGACTGGACTGACTAACTGACTGACTGACTGACTGAATGTCTAACTGACTGACTAAGACTGACTGACTGACTGCTTGACTGCCTGACTGACTGACTGAGTGACTGAGTGACTGACTGACTGGACTGGACTGACTGACAAACTGACTGAATGAGACTGACTAAATGAGACTGAATGAATGAGACTGAATGAATGACTGACTGACTGACCGAGACTGACTGACTGACTGAATGTCTAACTGACTGACTGAATGTCTAACTGACTAACTAAGACTGACTGACTGACTGCTTGACTGCCTGAATGCCTGACTGACTGACTGACTGACTGGACTGACTGGACTGGACTGACTGACTGACTTACTGACTGACTGAATGACTAACTGACTGACTAAGACTGACTGACTGACTGCTTGAATGCCTGACTAACTGCTTGACTGACTAACTGACTGACTGGACTGGACTGACCGACTTTTCTTCCCTACATAAATAATCAATATTCGCAAAAGAGAAAAATTAAAAAAAAAGAATTTTCAAATTATAAAAGAAATATATACATTGAATATATTCGTTCCGGCTTGGACTCGAACCCAGGGTCACTCGCTTAGAAGCCCAACGGTCTATCAATTAGGCTGTCGGTCGGAGTCTTACTGCCTGACTGAGACTGCCTGACTGACAGATTGACTGACTGATATTGACTGACTGACTGATACTGAATGACTGACCAACTCACTGACTGACCGAGACTGACTGACTGATTGCCTCACTGCCCGACTGACTGACTGAGTGACTGACTGACTGACTGGACTGGTCTGGACTGACTAACTGACTGACTGACTGACTGACTGGACTGGACTGACTGACAGACTGACTGAATGAGTCTGAGTAAATGAGACTGAATGACTGAGACTGAATGAATGACAGACTGACTGACCGAGACTGACTGACTGACTGACTGACTGAATGTCTAACTGACTGATTAAGACTGACTGATTGACTGCTTGACTGCCTGAATGCCTGACTGACTGACTGACTGACTGGACTGACTGGACTGGACTGACTGACTGACGTACTGACTGACTGAATGACTAACTGACTGACTGAGACTGACTGACTGATTGCTTGACTGACTGACGGACTGGACTGGACTGACCGACGGACTGACTGACTGACGGACGGACTGACTGACCGACGGACTGACTGACTGACGGACTGACTGACTGACGGACTGACTGACTGACGGACTGACTGACTGACGGACTGACTGACTGACTTCGCAAAAGAGAAAAATTATAAAAAAAAGGATTATCAAATTAGAAAGAAAAATATGCATTGGAGATTATCTTTCCGGCTGGGACTCGAACCCAGGCCACTCGCTTGGAAGCCCAAGGGTCTAGCCATTAGCCTATCGGAGCTCTGTCCATCGGAATCTTAAATATAATAAAAACAAAAAATGCACCTTATTAATTATTGATTCAAACACTTTGAAATCCACAGGTCGAATAATTAAATTGACTCAGAATTTTCTTCCCTACATAAATAATCGATATTTGCAAAAAAAAAAAAAAAAAAAAAAAGAAATTGAAAAAAAAAAGAATTTTCAAATTAGAAAAGAGATGTATACATTGAAGATATTCGGTCCGGCGGGGTCTCGAACCCAGGGCCACTCGCTTGGAAGCCCAACGGTATAGACATTAGCCTATCGGAGCTCTGTCGATCGGTGTCTTAAATATAATAAAAACAAAAAATGCACCTTGATAATTATCGATTCAAACACTTTGAAATCTACAGGTCGAATAATTAAATTGTCTCAGAATTTTCTTCCTTACATAAATAATCGATATTTGCAAAAAAAAAAAAAAAAAAAAAAAAAAAAGAAAATGAAAAAAAAAAAAAAAAAGAATTTTCAAATTAGAAAAGAAATGTATACATTGAAGAAATTCGTTCAAGCTGGGTCTCGAACCCACGGTCACTCGCTTGGAAGCCCAACGGTCTATCAATTAGGCTGTCGGTTGGAGTCTTACTGCCTGACTGAGACTGCCTGACTGACAGATTGACTGACTGACTGACTGATATTGACTGACTGACTGATACTGAATGACTGACCAACTCACTGACTGACCGAGACTGACTGACTGACTGCCTCACTGCCCGACTGACTGACTGACTGACTGACTGACTGGCTGGACTGGACTGGACTGACTAACTGACTGACTGACTGACTGAATGTCTAACTGACTGACTAAGACTGACTGACTGACTGCTTGACTGCCTGACTGACTGACTGAGTGACTGAGTGACTGACTGACTGGACTGGACTGACTGACAAACTGACTGAATGAGACTGACTAAATGAGACTGAATGAATGAGACTGAATGAATGACTGACTGACTGACCGAGACTGACTGACTGACCGAATGTCTAACTGACTGACTGAATGTCTAACTGACTAACTAAGACTGACTGACTGACTGCTTGACTGCCTGAATGCCTGACTGACTGACTGACTGACTGGACTGACTGGACTGGACTGACTGACTGACTTACTGACTGACTGAATGACTAACTGACTGACTAAGACTGACTGACTGACTGCTTGAATGCCTGACTGACTGCTTGACTGACTAACTGACTGACTGGACTGGACTGACCGACTTTTCTTCCCTACATAAATAATCAATATTCGCAAAAGAGAAAAATTTAAAAAAAAAAGAATTTTCAAATTATAAAAGAAATATATACATTGAATATATTCGTTCCGGCTTGGACTCGAAGCCAGGGCCACTCGCTTGGAAGCCCAACGGTCTATCAATTAGGCTGTCGGTCGGAGTCTTACTGCCTGACTGAGACTGCCTGACTGACAGATTGACTGACTGACTGACTGATATTGACTGACTGACTGATACTGAATGACTGACCAACTCACTGACTGACCGAGACTGACTGACTGATTGCCTCACTGCCCGACTGACTGACTGAGTGACTGACTGACTGATTGGACTGGTCTGGACTGACTAACTGACTGACTGAATGTCTAACTGACTGACTAAGACTGAGTGACTGACTGCTTGACTGCCTGACTGACTGACTGACTGACTGACTGACTGGACTGGACTGACTGACAGACTGACTGAATGAGTCTGAGTAAATGTGACTGAATGAATGAGACTGAATGAATGACTGACTGACGGACCGAGACTGACTGACTGACTGAATGTCTAACTGACTGACTAAGACTGACTGACTGACTGCTTGACTGCCTGAATGCCTGACTGACTGACTGACTGACTGACTGGACTGACTGACCGACGGACTGACTGACTGACGGACTGACTGACTGACGGACTGACTGACTGACGGACTGACTGACTGACGGACTGACTGACTGACGGACTGACTGACTGACTTCGCAAAAGAGAAAAATTAAAAAAAAGGATTATCAAATTAGAAAGAAAAATATGCATTGGAGATTATCTTTCCGGCTGGGACTCGAACCCAGGGCCACTCGCTTGGAAGCCCAACGGTCTAGACATTAGCCTATCGGAGCTCTGTCGATCGGTGTCTTAAATATAATAAAAACAAAAAATGCACCTTGATAATTATTGATTCAAACACTTTGAAATCTACAGGTCGAATAATTAAATTGACTCAGAATTTTCTTCCTTACATAAATAATCGATATTTGCAAAAAAAAAAAAAAAAAAAAAAAAAGAAAATGAAAAAAAAAAAAAAAAGAATTTTCAAATTAGAAAAGAAATGTATACATTGAAGAAATCCGTTCAAGCTGGATCTCGAACCCAGGGCCACTCGCTTGGAAGCCCAACGGTCTAGCCATTAGGGTATCGGAGCCCTGCCGATCGGAGTCTTAAAAATAATAAGAACAAAAAAAGCAGCTTGGTAATTATTGATTCAAACACTTTGAAATCTACATGTCGAATAATTAAACTGACTCAGAATTTTCTTCCCAACATAAATAATAAATATTTGCAAAAGAAAAAAAATTAAAAAAAAAATTCAAATTAGAAACTAAAAATATGGATTGAAGAATTTCGTTCAAGCTGGGACTCGAACCCAGGGCCACTCGCTTGGAAGTCCAACCCTCTAGCCATTAGTCTATCGGAGCTCGGCCGGTTGGAGTTTGAATATAATAAAATCAAAAAATGCACCTTGGTCATTATTGATTCAAACACTTTGAAATTTACAGGTCGTATAATTAAACTGACTCAGAATTTTCTTCCCTACATAAATAATCAATATTCGCAAAAGAGGAAAAAAAAAAAAGAATTTTCAAATTATAAAAGAAATATATACATTGAATATATTCGTTCCGGCTTGGACTCGAACCCAGGGCCACTCGCTTGGAAGCCCAACGGACTATCAATTAGGCTTTCGGAGCTCTGTCGGTCGGAGTCTTACTGCCTGACTGACAGATTGACTGACTGACTGATATTGACTGACTGACTGATACTGAATGACTGACCAACTCACTGACTGACCGAGACTGATTGACTGACTGCCTCACTGCCTGACTGACTGATTGAGTGACTGACTGACTGGACTGGACTGGACTGACTAACTGACTGACTGACTGACTGAATGACTAACTGACTGACTAAGACTGCCTGACTGACTGCTTGACTGCCTGACTGACTGCTTGACTGACTAACTGACTGACTGGACTGGACTGACTGACAGACTGACTGACGGACTGCTTGACTGACTGACTGCTTGACTGACTGACGGGCTGGACTGGACTGACCGAACGGACTGACTGACTGACGGACGGACTGACTGACCGACGGACTGACTGACTGACTTCGCAAAAGAGAAAAACTAAAAAAAAAGGATTATCAAATTAGAAAAAAAAATATGCATTGAAGATTTTCTTTCCGGCTGGGACTCGAACCCAGGGCCACTCGCTTGGGAGCCCAACGGTCTAGCAACTAGTCTTTCGGAGGTCGGCCGTTCGGAGTCTTGAATATAATAAAAACAAAAAATGCACCTTGGTCATTATTGATTCAAACACTTTGAAATTTACAGGTCGAATAATTAAACTGACTCAGAATTTTCTTTGCTACAAAAATAATCAATATTCGCAAAAGAAAAAATATTAAAAAAAAAATTCAAATTAGAAACTAAAAATATAGATTGAAGAATTTCGTTCAAGCATGGACTCAAACCCTGGGCCACTCGCTTGGAAGCCCAACCCTCTAGCCATTAGTCTATTGGAGCTCGGCCGGTCGGAGTCTTGAATATAATAAAAACAAAAAATGTACCTTGGTCATAATTGATTCAAACACTTTGAAATCTACAGGTCGAATAATTAAATTGACTCAGAATTTTCTTCCCTACATAAATAATCAATATTCGCAAAAGAGAAAAATTTAAAAAAAAAAGAATTTTCAAATTAGAAAAGAAATATATACATTGAATATATTCGTTCCGGCTTGGACTCGAACCCAGGGCCGCTCGCTTGGAAGCCCAACGGTCTATCAGTTAGGCTATCGGAGCTCTGTCGGTCCGGATCTTACTGCCTGACTGAGACTGCCTGACTGACAGATTGACTGACTGACTGACGGATACTGACTGACTGCCTGACTGACTGACTGACTGGACTGGACTGGACTGACTGACTGACTGACTGACTGATGACTAACTGACAAACTAAGACTGACTGACTGACTGCTTGACTGACTAACTGACTGACTGGACTGGAATGACAGACTGACTGAATGAGACTGACTGAATGAGACTGAATGAATGACTGACTGACTGACTGCCTGTATGCCTGACTGACAGACCGACTGAGTGACTGACTGACTGACTGACTGAGTGACTGACTGGACTGACTGACTGGACTGACTGGACTGGACTGACTGGACTGACTGGACTGGACTGACTGACTGACTTACTGACTGAATGAATGACTAACTGACTGACTGAGACTGACTGACTGACAGATTGACTGACTGACTGACTGATACTGACTGACTGACCAGCTCACTGACTGACCGAGACTGACTGCCTCACTGCCTGACTGACTGACTGAGTGACTGACTGACTGACTGGATTGGACTGGTCGACTAACTGACTGACTGACTGACTGAGTGAATGAGACTGACTGAATGAGACTGAACGAATGACTGACTGACTGACCGAGACTGACCGACTGACTGCCTGAATGTCTGACTGACTGAGTGACAGACTGACTGACTGGACTGGACTGACTGACTGACTTATTGACTGACTGAATGACTAACTGACTGACTGACTGCTTGACTGACTGACTGCTTGATTGACTAAGGGACTGGACTGGATTCATCGGCGGACTGACTGACTGACGGACAAGACTGACTTCGCAAAAGAGAAAAATTAAAAAAAAAGGATTATAAAATTAGAAAAGAAATATATACATTGAATATATTCGTTCTTGCTTGGACTCGAACCCAGGGCCACTCGCTTGGAAGCCCAACGGTCTATCAATTAGGCTATCGGAGCTCTGTCGGTCGGAGTGTTACTGCCTGACTGAGACTTCATGACTGAGACTGCCTGACTGACGGATTGACTGACTGATACTGAGTGGCTGACTGATACTGACTGACTGACTGATACTGACTGACTGACCAACTCACTGACTGACCGAGACTGACTGACTGACTGCCTCACTGCCTGACTGACTAACTGACCAACTCACTGACTGACCGAGACTGACTGACTGACTGACTTCGCAAAAGAGAAAAATTTTAAAAAAAGGATTATCAAATTAGAAAAAAAAATATGCATTGAAGATTTTCTTTCCGGCTGGGACTCGAACCCAGGGCCACTCGCTTGGGAGCCCAACGGTCTAGCAACTAGTCTTTCGGAGATTGACCGTTCGGAGTCTTGAATATAATAAAAACAAAAAATGCACCTTGGTCATTATTGATTCAAACACTTTGAAATTTACAGGTCGAATAATTAAACTGACTCAGAATTTTCTTTGCTACAAAAATAATCAATATTCGCAAAAGAAAAAATATTTAAAAAAAAATTCAAATTAGAAACTAAAAATATAGATTGAAGAATTTCGTTCAAGCATGGACTCAAACCCTGGGCCACTCGCTTGGAAGCCCAACCCTCTAGCCATTAGTCTATTGGAGCTCGGCCGGTCGGAGTCTTGAATATAATAAAAACAAAAAATGTACCTTGGTCATTATTGATTCAAACACTTTGAAATCTACAGGTCGAATAATTAAATTGACTCAGAATTTTCTTCCCTACATAAATAATCAATATTCGCAAAGGAGAAAAATTAAAAAAAAAAGAATTTTCAAATTAGAAAAGAAATATATACATTGAATATATTCGTTCCGGCTTGCACTCAAACCCAGGGCCACTTGCTTGGAAGCCCAACGGTCTAGCAATTAGGCTATCGGAGCTCTATCGGTCGGAGTCTTACTGCCTGACTGAGACTGCCTGACTGACAGATTGACTGACTGATACTGACTAACTGACCAACTCACTGACTGACCGAGACTGACTGACTGACTGCCTGACTGACTGACTGCTTGATTGACTGACGGACTGGATTGGACTGGTCATTATTGATTCAAACACTTTGAAATTTACAGGTCGAATAATTAAAGTGACTCAGATATTTCTTCCCTAAATAAATAATCAATATTCGCAAAAGAGAAAAATTTAAAAAAAAAAAGAATTTTCAAATTAGAAAAGAAATATATACATTGAATATATTCGTTCCGGCTTGGACTCGAACCCAGGGCCACTCGCTTGGAAGCCCAACGGTCTATCAGTTAGGCTATCGGAGCTCTGTCGGTCCGGATCTTACTGCCTGACTGAGACTGCCTGACTGACTGACTGACTGATACTGACTGACTGCCTGACTGACTGACTGACTGGACTGGACTGGACTGACTGACTGACTGACTGACTGAATGACTAACTGACAAACTAAGACTGACTGACTGACTGCTTGACTGACTAACTGACTGACTGGACTGGAATGACAGACTGACTGAATGAGACTGAATGAATGACTGACTGACTGACTGCCTGTATGCCTGACTGACAGACGGACTGAGTGACTGACTGACTGACTGACTGAGTGACTGACTGGACTGACTGACTGGACTGACTGACTGGACTGACTGGACTGACTGACTGACTGACTGACTGACTGACTGACTGGACTGACTGGACTGGACTGACTGACTGACTTACTGACTGAATGAATGACTATCTGACTGACTGAGACTGACTGACTGACTGCTTGACTGACTGACTGCTTGATTGACTGACGGACTGGACTGGACTGGTGATTATTGATTCAAACACTTTGAAATTTACAGGTCGAATAATTAAACTGACTCAGACATTTCTTCCCTAAATAAATAATCAATATTCGCAAAAGAGAAAAATAAAAAAAAAAAAGAATTTTCAAATTAGAAAAGAAATATATACATTGAATATATTCGTTCCGGCTTGGACTCGAACCCAGGGCCACTCGCTTGGAAGCCCAACGGTCTATCAGTTAGGCTATCGGAGCTCTGTCGGTCGGAGTCTTACTGTCTGACTGAGACTGCCTGACTGACAGATTGACTGACTGACTGATACTGACTGACTGACCAGCTCACTGACTGACCGAGACTGACTGCCTCACTGCCTGACTGACTGACTGAGTGACTGACTGACTGACTGGATTGAACTGGTCTGACTAACTGACTGACTGACTGACTGAGTGAATGAGACTGACTGAATGAGACTGAACGAATGACTGACTGACTGACCGAGACTGACCGACTGACTGCCTGAATGTCTGACTGACTGAGTGACTGACTGACTGACTGGACTGGACTGACTGACTGACTGACTGAATGACTAACTGACTGACTGACTGCTTGACTGACTGACTGCTTGATTGACTAAGGGACTGGACTGGATTCATCGACGGACTGACTGTCTGACGGACAAGACTGACTTTGCAAAAGAGAAAAATTAAAAAAAAGGATTATAAAATTAGAAAAGAAATATATACATTGAATATATTCGTTCTTGCTTGGACTCGAACCCAGGGCCACTCGCTTGGAAGCCCAACGGTCTATCAATTAGGCTATCGGAGCTCTGTCGGTCGGAGTGTTACTGCCTGACTGAGACTTCATGACTGAGACTGCCTGACTGACGGATTGACTGACTGATACTGACTGGCTGACTGATACTGACTGACTGACTGATACTGACTGACTGACCAACTCACTGACTGACCGAGACTGACTGACTGACTGCCTCACTGCCTGACTGACTGACTGACCAACTCACTGACTGACCGAGACTGACTCACTGACTGCCTCACTGCCTGACTGACTGACTGAGTGACTGACTGACTGACTGGCTGACTGAATGACTGGACTGGACTGACCGACTGACTGACTGACAGACTGACTGAATGAGACGGAATGAATGACTGACTGACTGACCGAGGCTGACTGACTGACTGCCTGAATGCCTGAATGAGTGACTGACTGACTGACTGACTGGACTGGACTGACTGACTGACTTACTGACTGACTGAATGACTAACTGCCTGACTGAGACTGACTGACTGACAGATTGACTGACTGACTGACTGATACTGACTGTCTGACCAACTCACTGACTGACCAACTCACTGACTGACCGAGACTGACTGACTGAGTGCCTGACTGCCTGACTGACTGACTGAGTGACTGACTGACTGACTGGATTGGACTGGTATGTCTTACTGACTGACTGACTGAATGACTAACTGACTGACTAAGACTGACTGACTGAATGCTTGACTGCCTGTTTGACTGCTTGACTGACTAACTGACTGACTGGACAGGACTCACTGACTGACAGACTGACTGAATGAGACTGACTGAATGAGACTGAAAGAATGACTGACTGAATGACTGACTGACCGAGACTGACTGACTGACGGACTTCGCAAAAAAGAAAAATTAATAAAAAAGGATTATCAAATTAGAAAAAAAAATATGCATTAAAGTTTTTCTTTCCAGCTGGGACTCGAACCCAGGGCCACTCGCTTGGAAGCCCAACGGTCTAGCCATTAGTCTATCGGAGCTCGGTCGGTCGGAGTCTTGAATATAATAAAAACAAAAAATGTGCCTTGTTCATTATTGATTCAAACACTTCGAAACTTACAGGTCGAATAATTAAACTGACTCAGATTTTTCTTCCCTAATAAATAATCAATATTCGCAAAAGAGAAAAATTAAAAGAAAAAGACTTTTCAAATTAGAAAAGTAATATATACATTGAATATATTCGTTCCGGCTTGGACTCGAACCCAGGGCCACTCGCTTGGAAGCCCAACGGTCTAGCAATTAGCCTATCGGAGCTCTGTCGATCGGAGTCTTAAATACAATAAAAACAAAAATGCATTTGGTAATTATTGATTCAAACACTTTGAAATTTACAGGTCGAATAATTAAATTGACTCAGATTTTTCTCCCCCACATAAATAATCAATATTCACAAAAGAGAAAAATTAAAAGAAAAAGACTTTTCAAATTAGAAAAGTAATATATACATTGAATATATTCGTTCCGGCTTGGACTCGAACCCAGGGTCACTCGCTTGGAAGCCCAACGGTCTAGCAATTAGGCTATCGGAGCTCTGTCGGTCGGAGTCTTACTACCTGACTGAGACTGCATTACTGCCTGACTGACATTTACTGACTGACTGACTGATACTGACTGACTGACCAACTCACTGACTGACCGGGACTGACTGACTGACTGCCCACTGCCTGAGCGACTGACCGAGTGACTGACTGACTGACTGGATTTGACTGGTCTGTCTAACTGACTGACTGACTGACTGAATGAATAAATGACTGACTAAGACTGTCTGACTGACTGCTTGACTGCCTGATTCACTGCTTGACTGAATAACTGACTGACTGGACTGGACTGACAGACTGACTGAATGAGACTGACTGAATGGGACTGAATGAATGACTGACTGACTGACCGAGGCTGACTGACTGCCTGAATGCCTGACTGAGACTGACTGACTGAGAGATTGACTGACTGACTGACTGACTGACTGAGTGACTGACTGACTGACTGTATTGGACTGGTATGACTTACTGACTGACTGACTGAATGACTAACTGACTGACTAAGACTGACTGACTGAATGCTTGACTGCCTGACCGACTGCTTGACTGACTAACTGACTGACTGGACTGGACTGACTGACTGACAGACTGACTGAATGAGACTGACTGAATGAGACTGAATGAATGACTGACTGAATGAATGACTGACTGACTGACCGAGACCGACTGACTGACGGACAAATAATAAAAACAAAAAATGCACCTTGGTAATTATTGATTCAAACACTGTGAAATCTACAGGTCGAATAATTAAATTGACTCAGAATTTTCTTCCCTACATAAATAATCGATATTTGCAAAAAAAAAAAAAAAAAAGAAATTGAAAAAAAAAAAAAAAATTTTCAAATTAGAAAATAAATGTATACATTGAAGAAATTCGTTCCGGCTGGGTCTCGAACCCAGAGCCACTCGCTTGGAAGCCCAACGGTCTAGCCATTAGTCTATCGGAGCTCGGCCGGTCGAAGTCTTACTGCCTGACTGACAGATTGACTGACGGACTGACAGATTGACTGACTGACTGACAGATACTGACTGACTGACCAACTCACTGACTGACCGAGACTGACTGACTGACTGCCTGACTGCCTGACTGACTGACTGAGTGACTGGCTGACTGGACTGGACTGACTAACTGACTGACTGACTGAATGAATGACTAACTGATTGACTAAGACTGACTGACTGACTGCTTGACTGCCTGACTGACTGCTTGACTGACTAACTGACTGACTAAACTGCACTGACCGACTGACTTACCGAGACTGACTGACTGACTGCCTGAATGCCTGACTGACTGACTGAGTGACTGACTGGACTGCTTGACTGACTGACTGCTTGACTGACTGACGGACTGAACTCGACTGACCGACGGACTGACTGACTGACTTCGCAAAAGAGAAAAATTAAAAAAAAAAAGGATTATCAAATTAGAAAAAAAAAATATGCATTTTTCTTTCCGACTGGGACTCGATCGCAGGGTCACTCGCTTGGAAGCCCAACGGTCTAGCCATTAGCCTATCGGAGCTCTGTTGATCGGAGTCTTAAATATAATAAAAACAAAAAATGCTCCTTGGTAATTATGGCTCTCCTCTGATATGCCCCCCTCTTGGCGAGATTTTAATTTTTCGCTCGATACGAAAATCGCCAATAAGGCGATAACTTGGCAACCCTGGTTTTGCAACTTGAACGCTGGAAAGTAGTTTCTCGAAGTCTGTCTTTTTGCACGTGTCTGTGTGGTAGGAGGTAGGTGCTCATATGTTCCGCTTTTAGAGTATTCTTTTTCTTGTTGTTTTTTTAATGTTAATTTAGTTGAATTTTCTATTTTAATTATGAGTTCGGTTTGTGATGTTGTCCAAAAGTATCAAAAGAAATTTTTGAATGAATCTTCTTTTTCTTTTTCGTCAGGTCGTCCAACGTTTGGACGTACCGGAGTCCTAAATAGATTTTTTATATTTAAACTAATTGAAAATAAAGAGGTTTTTTTAGAATTTTTAAGGGAAATTGGTTTACTTAAGAATGAAATGTTATGTTCTAGATGTAATTCTGTTATGAAAATTTAAAAAACTAAAAAATGTTCAGATGGGTTAATTTTTTTTTGTAGAAAGGTTATTGGGGGTGTTGTTTGTGGAAAAGAAGCAACGATCAGGAGTGGGTCATGGTTTAGTTCTAGCAAGTTGAAAATGGAGGAGATTTTTTTGATAACATATGAGATTTTAATTGGGACCAAAACTGCTGATATTGAAAGTCAATATTTTTTTTCATCACAAACTTTAGCCGATTGGCGAAATTATATTAATGAAGAAATATTAAATTACATTGAATTAAAATCCGAACAAATAGGGGGGGTTGGGAAAGTTATTGAAGTTGACGAATCTAAATTTGGGAAAAGAAAATATAATCGGGGACATGCAGTTGAGGGACAATGGGTTTTTTTTTGGGGGGGGGGGTTGAACGGGGTTCGGGGATAACTTTTTTGGTTGCTGTTGGGGATAGGGGTAGGGAAACTCTATTTTTGGCAATTAAGCAGTGGATACTACCAGGCACGACGGTGCACTCCGATTGTTGGAGGGCATATGATACATTGGGGGAGGAGGGGTATGAGCATTTAACAGTCAACCATAAACTTAATTTTGTAGATCCAGAAACTAAATGTCACACTAACACAATTGAATCCACATGGAGACACGTTAAAAGTACTCTACCAACATATAATAGATTAGGGGATTTTAAATTTTATTTAGCTTATTATTTATACAAAAAAAAATTGTGAATACAAAAATGAGGATATGTTTGTAAAGTTTTTGGAAATAATTCGCGAAATTAATTGGGTGGAGTACAAAATACAAGTTAAATAAGGTTGTTTTTTTTTGGAATTTTTTTTGTCAAAACAAACATAATTTAAATATTTTTGTAAAGTAATGATAATAAAAAATGGGATAATTTCCCTAAGAGCGGAATATATGTGCACTGCCTCACGTGAGGAAGTAAAAGAAAAGTAAAAAAGGTAAGTGAACATATTTTGAATTATTGTGTTTTTAGTGTGTTTCTGGTAGTTTGTATTTTGGTCTGGTTGGCATTTTTGTAGCACAAAAATGGTGTTAATTTCACATAAAATCTGTGACTTTATTGTATACTGAACGGAGGAGATCTGTGACTTATATCCGACTGTGATGTATATTAAAAGTCGGAGGGATAACGGACCGAGCGGCAGCGAGGTCCTGGCGAGCCCGAGTTCTCATAGTACTTTCGTAATGAGACCGAGGCAGGGGTCTCATTACGAAAGTACTATGAGACCGAGGGCTCGTATCCCGGAGAAACAACGGAAAAAAATTAATGCATTAATTTCATTAAATAATTAATGACATAATTTGAATTTTTCCTGTTGACGCTAAAAAAGCATCGCTAAGAACGATGTATGACATATGACGTCATACATAGTTTTCTTGGCGACGCTTTTTTGGCGCCAACAGGAAAAAGTCGCCAAGAGGGGGGTATATCAGATTTGTTCCGACTCAGAATTTTCTTCACAACATAAATAATAAATATTCGCAAAAGAAAAAATGTTAAAAAAAAATTCAAATTAGAAACTAAAAATATGGATTGAAAAATTTCGTTGAAGCTGGGACTCGAACCCAGGGCCACTCGCTTGGAAGCTCAACGGTCTAGCAATTAGGCTATCGGAACTCTGTCGGTCGGAGTCTTACTGCCTGACTGAGACTGCCTGACTGACAGATTAACTGACTGATACTGACTAACTGACCAACTCACTGACTGACCGAGACTAACTGACTGACTGACTGACTGAGTGACTGACCGACTGACTGGACTGGACTGGTCTGTCTAACTGACTGACTGACTGACTGAATGACTAACTGCCTGACTAAGACTGACTGACTGACTGCTTGACTGCCTGACAGACTGCTTGACTGACTAACTGACTGACTGGACTGGACTGACCAACTGACTGACTGACAGACTGACTGAATGAGACTGAATGAATGACTGACTGACTGACCGAGATTGACTGCCTGACTGCCTGAATGCCTGACTGACTGACTGGACAGGACTGACTGGACTGGACTGACTGACTGACTGAATAACTAACCGACTGACTGAGACTGCCTGACTGACTGGACTGGACTGACCAACTGACTGACTGACAGACTGACTGAATGAGACTGACTGAATGAGACTGAATGAATGAGACTGAATGAATGACTGACTGACTGACCGAGACTGACTGTCTGACTGCCTGACTGACTGACTGATTGACTGGACTGACTGGACTGGACTGACTGACTGACTTACTGACTGACTGAATGACTAACTGACTGACTGAGACTGACTGAGTGGCTGCTTGACTGACTGACTGCTTGACTGAATGACGGACTGGACTGGACGGACCGACGGAGTGACTGACTGACGGACGGACTGACTGACTGACGGACTGACGGACGGACTATGCAAAAGAGAAAAATGAAAAAAAAGGATTATCAAATTAGAAAAAAAATATGCATTGCAGATTTTCTTTCCGACTGGGACTCGAACCCAGGACCACTCGCTTGGAAGTCCAACGGTCTATCCATTAGCCTATCGGAGCTCTGTCGATCGGAGTCTTAAATATAATAAAAACAAAAAATGCCCTTTGCTAATTGTTGATTCAAACACTTTGAAATCTACAGGCCGAATAATTAAATTGACTCAGAATTTTCTTCCCTACATAAATAATCGATATTTGCAAAAAAAAAAAAAAAAGAAATTGAAAAAAAAAAGAATTTTCAAATTAGAAAAGAAATGTATACATTGAAGATATTCTCTCCTGCTTTGTCTCGAACCCAGGGCCACTCGCTTGGAAGCCCGACGGACTAGCCATTAGTCTATCGGAGCTCGGCCGGTCGGAATCTTGAAAATAATAAAAACAAAAAATGTACCTTGGTAATTATTGATTCAAACACTTTGAAATTTACAGGTTGAATAATTAAACTGACTCAGAATATTCTTCCCTACATAAATAATCGATATTCGCAAAAGAGAAAAATTAAAATAAAGGAATTTTCAAATTAGAAAAGAAATGTATACATTGAAGATATTCTCTCCTGCTTTGTCTCGAACCCAGGGCCACTCGCTTGGAAGCCCGACGGACTAGCCATTAGTCTATCGGAGCTCGGCCGGTCGGAATCTTGAAAATAATAAAAACAAAAAATGTACCTTGGTAATTATTGATTCAAACACTTTGAAATTTACAGGTTGAATAATTAAACTGACTCAGAATATTCTTCCCTACATAAATAATCGATATTCGCAAAAGAAAAAAATTAAAATAAAGGAATTTTCAAATTAGAAAAGAAAAAAATACATTGAATATATTCGTTCCGGCTTGGACTCGAACCCAGGGCCACTCGCTTGGAAGCCCAATGGTCTATCAATTAGGCTATCGGAGCGCTGTCGGGCGGAGTCTTACTGCCTGACTGAGACTTCATGACTGAGACTGACTGACTGATACTGACTGACTGACTGATACTGACTGACTGACTGCCTCACTGCCTGACTGAGTGACTGACTGACTGACTGGATTGGACTGGTGTGACTAACTGACTGACTGAATGACTAACTAACTGACTGCTTGACTAACTAACGGAATGACTGGACTGGACTGACCGACTGACTGACTGACAGACTGACTGAATGAGACTGAATGAATGACTGACTGACTGACCGAGGCTGACTGACTGACTGCCTGAATGTCTGACTGACTGACTGACTGAGTGACTGACTGGACTGGACTGACTGACTTACTGACTGAATGACTAACTGCCTGACTGAGACTGACTGACTGACAGACTGACTGAATGAGACTGAATGAATGACTGACTGACTGACCGACACTGACTGACTGACTGCCTGACTGCCTGACTGAATGACTGAGTGTCTGACTGACTGACTGGATTGGACTGGTATGACTTACTGACAGACTGACTGAATGACTAACTGACTGACTAAGACTGACTGACTGAATGCTTGACTGCCTGACTGACTGCTTGACTGACTAACTAACTGACTGGACTGACTGACTGACAGACTGACTGAATGAGACTGAATGACTGACTGACTGACCGAGACTGACTGACTGACTGCCTGAATGCCTGACTGACTGACTGAGTGACTGACTGACTGACTGGACTGGACTGGAGTGACTGACTGACTGACTAACTGACTGACTGAGACTGTCAGATTGACTGACTGACTGACTGATACTGACTGACTGACTGACTGAGTGACTGAATGACTAACTGACTGACTAAGACTGACTGACTGACTGCTTGACTGACTAACTGACTGACTGGACTGGACTGACCGACTGACTGACTGACAGCCTGACTGAATGAGACTGACTGAATGAGACTGAATGAATGACTGACTGACAAACCGAGACTGACTGACTGACCGAGAGTGACTGACTGACTGCCTGACTGCCTGAATGCCTGACTGACTGACTGACTGTGTGAATGACTGACTGACTGGACTGAGTGACTGACTTACTGACTGACTGAATGATTAACTGACTGACTGAGACTTACTGACTGACTGCTTGACTGACTGACTGATTGATTGACTGACGGGCTGGACTGGACTGATCGACGGACTGACTGACTGACGGACTGACTGACTGACTTCGCAAAAGAGAAAAATTAAGACTAAAGGATTATCAATATAGAGAAAAAAATATGCATTGAAGATTTTCTTTCCGGCTGGGACTCGAACCCAGGGCCACTCGCTTGGAAGCCCAACCCTCTAGCCATTAGTCTCTGGGAGCTCGGCCGTTCGGAGTCTTGAATATAATAAAAACAAAAAATGCACCTTGGTCATTATTGATTCAAACACTTTGAAATTTACAGGTCGAATAATTAAACTGACTCAGAATTTTCCTCGCTACAAAAATAATCAATATTCGCAAAAGAAAAAATATTAAAAAAAAATTCAAATTAGAAACTAAAAATATGGATTGAAGAATTTCGTTCAAGCTAGGACTCGAACAATGGGCCACTCGCTTGGAAGCCCAACCCTATAGCCATTAGTCTATCGGAGCTCGGCCGGTCGGAGTCTTGAATATAATAAAAACAAAAAATGTACCTTGGTCATTATTGATTCAATCACTTTGAAATTTACAGGTCGAATAATTAAACTGACTCAGATTTTTCTTCCCTACATAAATAATCAATATTCGCAAAAGAGAAAAATTTAAAAAAAAAGGTTTTTCAAATTAGAAGAGCAATATATATATTGAATATGTTCGTTCCGGCTTGGACTCGAACCCAGGGCCACTCGCTTGGAAGCCCAACGGCCTAGCAATTAGGCTATCGGTGCTCTGTCGGTCGGAGTCTTACTGCCTGACTGAGACTGCATCACTGAGACTGCCTGACTGACAGATTGACTGACTCATACTGACTGACTGACTGATACTGACTGACTGACCAACTCACTGACTGACCGAGACTGAATGACTGACGGCCTCACTGCCTGAGTGACTGACTGACTGACTGACTGCTTGACTGCCTGATTGACTGCTTGACTGAATAACGGACTGACTGGACTGGACTGACCGACTGACTGACTGACAGACTGACTGAATGAGACTGAGTGAATGAGACTAAATGAATGACAGACTGACTGACCGAGACTGGTTGACTGACTGCCCGACTGTCTGAATGTCTGACTGACTGGCTGACTGAGTGACTGAGTGACTGACTGAGTGACTGACTGACTGACTGGACGGGACTGACTGACTGTCTTACTGACTGACTGAATGACTAACTGACTGACTGAGACTGACTGACTGACTGCTTGACTGACTGACGGACTGATTGACTGACTAACTGACTGACTGGACTGGACTGACTGACAGACTGACTGAATGAGACTGACTGAATGAGACTGAATGAATGTCTGACTGACTGACCGAGACTGACTGACTGACTGACTGACTGACTGACTGCCTGAATGCCTGACTGACTGACTGACTGACTGGACTGACTGGACTGGACTAACTGACTGACTTACTGACTGACTGAATGACTAACTGGCTGACTGAGAATGACTGACTGACTGCTTGACTGACTGACGGACTGGAATGGACTGACCGACGGACTGACTGACTGACGGACTGACTGACTGACGGACTGACTGACTGACGGACTGACTGACTGACGGACTGACTGAATGACGGACTGACTGACTGACTTCGCAAAAGAGAAAAATTAAAAAAAAAGGATTATCATAGTAGAAAAAAATATGCATTGAAGATCATCTTTCCGGCTGGGACTCGAACCCAGGGCCACTCGCTTGGAAGCCCAACGGTCTAGCCATTAGCCTATCGGAGCTCTGTCGATCGGAGTCTTAAATATAATAAAAACAAAAAATGCACCTTGGTAATTATTGATTCAAACACTTTGAAATCTACAGGTCGAATAATTAAATTCGCTTGGAAGCCCAACGGTCTAGCCATTAGCCTATCGGAGCTCTGTCCGACGGAGTCTTACTGCCTGAATGAGACTGCCTGACTGACAGATTGACTGACTGACTGACTGATACTGACTGACTGACCAACTCACTGACTGACCGAGACTGACTGACTGACTGCCTAACTGCCTGACTGACTGACTGAGTGACTGGCTGACTGACTGGACTGGACTGGACTGACTAACTGACTGACTGAATAACTAACTGACCGACTAAGACTGACTGACTGCTTGACTGCCTGACTGACTGCTTGACTGACTAACTGACTGACTGGACTGGACTGACTGAATGAGACTGACTGAATGAGACTGACTGAATGAGACTGAATGAATGACTGACTGACTGACCAAGACTGACTGACTGACTGCCTGATTGCCTGAATGCCTGACTGACCGACTGACTGACTGACTGGCTGGACTGACTGGACTGGACTGACTGACTGACTTACTGACTGACTGAATGACTAACTGACTGACTGAGACTGACTGACTGACTGCTTGACTGACTGACGAACTGGACTGGACTGACCGACGAAATGACTGACTGACAGACGGACTGACTGACCGACCGACTGACTGACTGACTGACTGACTGACGGACTGACTAACTTCGCAAAAGAGAAAAATTTAAAAAAAAGGATTATCAAATTAGAAAAAAAAAATATGCATTGAAGATTATCTTTCCGGCTGGGACTCGAACCCATTTCCACTCGCTTGGAAGCCCAACGGTCTAGCCATTAGCCCATCGGAGCTCTGTCGATCGGAGTCTGAAATATAATAAAAACAAAAAATGCACCTTGGTAATTATTGATTCAATCACTTTGAAATCTACAGGTCGAATAATTAAATTAACTCAGAATTTTGTTTTCTACATAAATAATCAATATTTGCAAAAAAAAGAAATTGAAAAAAAAAGAATTTTCAAATTCGAAAAGTAATGTATACATTGAAGAATTTCGTTCAAGCTGGGACTCGGTCGGATTCTTACTGCCTGACTGAGACTGCATGACTGAGACTGCCTGACTGACAGATTGACTGACTGACTGACTGACACTGACTGACTGACCAACTCACTGACTGACCGAGACTGACTGACTGACTGCCTGACTGACTGAGTGACTGACCGACTGACTGGACTGGACTGGACTGACTAACTGACTGACTGAATGACTAACTGACTGACTAAGACTGACTGACTGACTGCTTGACTGCCTGACTGACTGAATGAATGACTAACTCACTGACCGAGACTGACTGACTGACTGCCTGAATGCCTGACTGATCTGACTGACTGACTGGACTGACTGGACTGGACTGACTGACTGACTTACTGACTGACTGAATGACTAACTGACTGACTGAGACTGACTGACTGCTTGACTGACTGACGGACTGGACTGGACTGACCGACCGACTGACTGACTGACGGACGGGCTGACTGACTGACGGATTGACTGACTGACTATGCAAAAGAGAAAAACTAAAAAAAGGATTATCAAATTAGAAAAAAAAAATACGCATTGCACATTTTATTTCCGACTAGCACTCGAACCCAGGACAACTCGCTTGGAAGCCCAACGGTCTAGCCATTAGCCTATCGGAGCTCCGTCGACCCGGAGTCTTAAAAAAATAAAAAACAAAAAATGCAGCTTGGTAATTATCGATCCAAACACTTTGAAATCTACAGGTCGAATAATTAAATTGACTCAGAACTTTCTTCCCTACATAAATAATCGATATTTGCAAAAAAAAAAGAAATTGAAAAAAAAAAGAATTTTCAAATTAGAAAAGAAATGTACACATGGAAGAAATTCGTTCCGGCTGGGTCTCGAACCCAAGGCCACTCGCTTGGAAGCCCAACGGTCTAGCCACTAGTCTATCGGTGGTCGGCCGGATAGAGTCTTGAATATAATAAAAACAAAAAATGCACCTTGGTCATTATTGATTCAAACACTTTGAAATTTACAGGTCGAATAATTAAACTGACTCAGAATTTTCTTCCCTACATAAATAATCAATATTCGCAAAAGAGAAAAATTAAAAAAAAAAGAATTTTAAAATTAGAAAAGAAATATATACATTGAATATATTCGTTCCGGCTTGCACGCGAACCCAGGGCCACTCGCTAGGAAACCCAACGGTCTAGCAATTAGGCTATCGGAGCTCTGTCTGTCGGAGTCTTACTGCCTGACTGAGACTGCCTGACTGACAGATTGACTGACTGACTGACTGACACTGACTGACTGACCAACTCACTGACTGACCGAGACTGACTGAATGACTGCCTGACTGACTGACTGACTGGACTGGACTGGACTGACTAACTGACTGACTGAATGACTAACTGACTGACTAAGATTGTCTAACTGACTGCTTGACTGCCTGACTGACTGCTTGACGGACTGGACTGGACTGACCAACTGACTGAATGAGACTGACTGAATGAGACTGAATGAATGACTAACTCACTGACCGAGACTGACTAACTGACTGCCTGAATGCCTGACTGACTGACTGGACTGACTGGACTGGACTGACTGACTGACTTACTGACTGACTGAATGACTAACTGACTGACTGAGACTGACTGACTGCTTGACTGACTGACTGCTTGACTGACTGACCGACGGACTGACTGACTGACCGACGGACTGACTGACTGACGGACGGGCTGACTGACTGACGGACGGGCTGACTGACTGACGGACTGACTGACTGACTATGCAAAAGAGAAAAATAAAAAAAAAAGGATTATCAAATTAGAAAAAAAATATGTATTGCAGATTTTCTTTCCGACTGGGACTCGAACCCAGGACCACTCGCTTGGAAGCCCAACGGTCTAGCCATTAGCCTATCGGAGCTCTGTCGATCGGAGTCTTAAATATAATAAAAACAAAAAATGCAGCTTGGTAATTATTGATTCAAACACTTTGAAATCTACAGGCCGAATAATTAAACTGACTCAGAATTTTCTTCCCAACATAAATAATAAATATTCGCAAAAGAAAAAAAATTAAAAAAAAAAAATTCAAATTAGAAACTAAAAATATGGATTGAAGAATTTCGTTGAAGCTGGGACTCGAACCCAGGGCCACTCGCTTGGAAGCCCAACGGTCTAGCAATTAGGCTATCGGAGCTCTGTCGGTCGGAGTCTTACTGCCTGACTGAGACTGCCTGACTGACAGATTGACGGACTGATACTGACTCACTGACCAACTCACTGACTGACTGAGACTGACTGCATGACTGCCTGATTGCCTGACTGACTGACTGACTGACTGACTGAATGACTAACTGACTGACTAAGACTGACTGACTGACTGCTTGACTGCCTGACTGACTGCTTGACTGACTAACTGACTGACTGGACTGGACTGACCAACTGACTGACTGACAGACTGACTGAATGAGACTGACTGAATGAGACTGACTGAATGAGACTGAATGAATGAAAGACTGACTGACCGAGACTGACTGCCTGACTGCCTGAATGCCTGACTGACTGACTGACTGACTGGACTGACTGGACTGGACTGACTTACTGAGACTGACTGACTGACTGCTTGACTGACTGACGGACTGGACTGGACTGACCGACGGACTGACTGACTGACGTACGGACTGACTGACTGACGGACTGACTGACTGACTATGCAAAAGATAAAAATTAAAAAAAAAGGATTATCAAATTAGAAAAAAAAATATGCATTGCAGATTTTCTTTCCGACTGGGACTCGAACCCAGGACCTCTCGCTTGGAAGCCCAACGGTCTAGCCATTAGCCTATCGGAGCTCTGTCGATCGGAGTCTTAAATATAATAAAAACAAAAAATGCACCTTGGTAATTATTGATTCAAACACTTTGAAATATATAGGTCGAATAATTAAACTGACTCAGAATTTTCTTCCCTACATAAATAATCAATATTCGCAAAAGAGAAAAATTAAAAAAAAAAGAATTTTCAAATTAGAAAAGAAATATATGCATTGCAGATTTTCTTTCCGACTGGGACTCGAACCCAGGACCTCTCGCTTGGAAGCCCAACGGTCTAGCCATTAGCCTATCGGAGCTCTGTCGATCGGAGTCTTAAATATAATAAAAACAAAAAATGCACCTTGGTAATTATTGATTCAAACACTTTGAAATATATAGGTCGAATAATTAAACTGACTCAGAATTTTCTTCCCTACATAAATAATCAATATTCGCAAAAGAGAAAAATTAAAAAAAAAGAATTTTCAAATTAGAAAAGAAATATATACATTGAATACATTCGTTACGGCTTGCACTCAAACCCAGGGCCACTTGCTTGGAAGCCCAACGGTCTAGCAATTAGGCTATCGGAGCTCTGTCGGTCGGAGTCTTACTGCCTGACTGAGACTGCCTGACTGACAGATTGACTGACTGATACTGACTAACTGACCAACTCACTGACTGACCGAGACTGACTGCCTGACTGACTGACTGAGTGACTGACCGACTGACTGGACTGGACTGGACTGACTAACTGACTGACTGACTGACTGAATGACTAACTGACTGACTAAGACTGACTGACTGACTGCTTGACTGCCTGACTGACTGTTTGACTGACTAACTGACTGACTGGACTGGACTGACCAACTGACTGACTGACAGACTGACTGAATGAGACTGACTGAATGAGACTGAATGAATGACTAACTGACTGACCGAGACTGACTGACTGACTGCCTGACTGCCTGAATGCCTGACTGACTGACTGACTGACTGGACGGACTGGACTGGACTGACTGACAGACTGAATGACTAACTGACTGACTGAGACTGACTGACTGACTGACGGACTGGACTGGACTGACCGACGGACTGACTGACTGACGGACGGACTGACTGACTGACGGACTGACTGACTGACAATGCAAAAGATAAAAATTAAAAAAAAAGGATTATCAAATTAGAAAAAAAAATATGCATTGCCGATTTTCTTTCCGACTGGGGCTCGAACCCAGGACCACTCGCTTGGAAGCCCAACGGTCTAGCCATTAGCCTATCGGAGCTCTGTCGGACGGAGTCTTACTGCCTGAATGAGACTGCCTGACTGACAGATTGACTGACTGACTGACTGATACTGACTAACTGACCAACTCACTGACTGACCGAGACTGACTGACTGACTGCCTAACTGCCTGACTGACTGACTGAGTGACTGGCTGACTGACTGGACTGGACTGGACTGACTAACTGACTGACTGAATGACTAACTGACCGACTAAGACTGACTGACTGACTGCTTGACTGCCTGACTGACTGCTTGACTGACTAACTGACTGACTGGACTGGACTGACTGACAGACTGACTGAATGAGACTGAATGAATGACTGACTGACTGACCAAGACTGACTGACTGACTGCCTGATTGCCTGAATGCCTGACTGACTGACTAACTGGCTGGACTGACTGGACTGGACTGACTGACTGACTTACTGACTGACTGAATGACTAACTGACTGACTGAGACTGACTGACTGACTGCTTGACTGACTGACGGACTGGACTGGACTGACCGACGGACTGACTGACTGACGGACGGACTGACTGACTGACGGACTGACTGACTGACTATGCAAAAGAGAAAAATTAAAAAAAAAGATTATCAAATTAGAAAAAAAATATGCGTTGCAGATTTTCTTTCCGACTGGGACTCGAACCCAGGACCACTCGCTTGGAAGCCCAACGGTCTAGCCATTAGCCTATCGGAGCTCTGTCGATCGGAGTCTTAAATATAATAAAAACAAAAAATGCAAATTGGTAATTATTGATTCAAACACTTTGAAATCTACAGGCCGAATAATTAAACTGACTCAGAATTTTCTTCCCAACATAAATAATAAATATTCGCAAAAGAAAAAAATTAAAAAAAAAATTCAAATTAGAAACTAAAAATATGGATTGAAGAATTTCGTTGAAGCTGGGACTCGAACCCAGGGCCAGTCGCTTGGAAGCCCAACGGTCTAGCAATTAGGCTATCGGAGCTCTGTCGGTCGGAGTCTTACTGCCTGACTGAGACTGCCTGACTGACAGATTGACTGACTGATACTGACTCACTGACCAACTCACTGACTGACCGAGACTGACTACCTGACTGCCTGACTGACTGACTCACCGACTGACTGGACTGGACTGGACTGGACTGACTAACTGACTGACTGACTGACTGAATGACTAACTGACTGACTAAGACTGACTGACTGACTGCTTGACTGCCTGACTGACTGCTTGACTGACTAACTGACTGACTGGACTGGACTGACCAACTGACTGACTGACAGACTGACTGAATGAGACTGACTGAATGAGACTGAATGAATGAAAGACTGACTGACCGAGACTGACTGCCTGACTGCCTGAATGCCTGACTGACTGACTGACTGACTGGACTGACTGGACTGGACTGACTGGACTGGACTGACAGACTGACTGAATGACTAACTGACTGACTGAGACTGACTGACTGACTGCTTGACTGACTGACGGACTGGACTGGACTGACCGACGGACTGACTGACTGACGGACGGACTGACTGACTGACGGACTGACTGACTGACTATGCAAAAGATAAAAATTAAAAAAAAGGATTATCAAATTAGAAGAAAAAATATGCATTGCAGATTTTCTTTCCGACTGGGACTCGAACCCAGGACCTCTCGCTTGGAAGCCCAACGGTCTAGCCATTAGCCTATCGGAGCTCTGTCGATCGGAGTCTTAAATATAATAAAAACAAAAAATGCACCTTGGTAATTATTGATTCAAACACTTTGAAATATATAGGTCGAATAATTAAACTGACTCAGAATTTTCTTCCCTACATAAATAATCAATATTCGCAAAAGAGAAAAATTAAAAAAAAAGAATTTTCAAATTAGAAAAGAAATATATACATTGAATATATTCGTTCCGGCTTGCACTCAAACCCAGGGCCACTTGCTTGGAAGCCCAACGGTCTAGCAATTAGGCTATCGGAGCTCTGTCGGTCGCAGTCTTACTGCCTGACTGAGACTGCCTGACTGACAGATTGACTGACTGATACTGACTAACTGACCAACTCACTGACTGACCGAGACTGACTGACTGACTGAATGACTAACTGACTGACTAAGACTGACTGACTGACTGCTTGACTGCCTGACTGACTGTTTGACTGACTAACTGACTGACTGGACTGGACTGACCAACTGACTGACTGACAGACTGACTGAATGAGACTGACTGAATGAGACTGAATGAATGACTAACTGACTGACCGAGACTGACTGACTGACTGCCTGACTGCCTGAATGCCTGACTGACTGACTGACTGACTGGACTGACTGGACTGGACTGACTGACAGACTGAATGACTAACTGACTGACTGAGACTGACTGACTGACTGCTTGATTGACTGACGGACTGGACTGGATTGACCGACGGACTGACTGACTGACGGACGGACTGACTGACTGACGGACTGACTGACTGACAATGCAAAAGATAAAAATTAAAAAAAGAAGGATTATCAACTTAGAAAACAAAATATGCATTGCAGATTTTCTTTCCGACTGGGGCTCGAACCCAGGACCACTCGCTTGGAAGCCCAACGGTCTAGCCATTAGCCTATCGGAGCTCCGTCGATCGGAGTCTTAAATATAATAAAAACAAAAAATGCACCTTGGTAATTATTGATTCAAACACTTTGAAATCTACAGGTCGAATAATTAAATTCGCTTGGAAGCCCAACGGTCTAGCCATTAGCCTATCGGAGCTCTGTCCGACGGAGTCTTACTGCCTGAATGAGACTGCCTGACTGACAGATTGACTGGCTGACTGACTGATACTGACTGACTGACCAACTCACTGACTGACCGAGACTGACTGACTGACTGCCTAACTGCCTGACTGACTGACTGAGTGACTGGCTGACTGACTGGACTGGACTGGACTGACTAACTGACTGACTGAATAACTAACTGACCGACTAAGACTGACTGACTGACTGCTTGACTGCCTGACTGACTGCTTGACTGCCTGACTGACTGCTTGACTGACTGGACTGGACTGACTGGACTGGACTGACTGAATGAGACTGACTGAATGAGACTGACTGAATGAGACTGAATGAATGACTGACTGACTGACCAAGACTGACTGACTGACTGCCTGATTGCCTGAATGCCTGACTGACCGACTGACTGACTGACTGGACTGGACTGACTGGACTGGACTGACTGACTGACTTACTGACTGACTGAATGACTAACTGACTGACTGAGACTGACTGACTGACTGCTTGACTGACTGACGAACTGGATTGGACTGAAGGACGAAATGACTGACTGACGGACGGACTGACTGACCGACCGACTGACTGACTGACTGACTGACTGACGGACTGACTGACTTCGCAAAAGAGAAAAATTAAAAAAAAAGGATTATCAAATTAGAAAAAAAAAATATGCATTGAAGATTATCTTTCCGGCTGGGACTCGAACCCATTTCCACTCGCTTGGAAGCCCAACGGTCTAGCCATTAGCCCATCGGAGCTCTGTCGATCGGAGTCTGAAATATAATAAAAACAAAAAATGCACCTTGGTAATTATTGATTCAAACACTTTGAAATCTACAGGTCGAATAATTAAATTGACTCAGAATTTTGTTTTCTACATAAATAATCGATATTTGCAAAAAAAAGAAATTGAAAAAAAAAGAATTTTCAAACTCGAAAAGTAATGTATACATTGAAGAATTTCGTTCAAGCTGGGACTCGGTCGGATTCTTACTGCCTGACTGAGACTGCATGACTGAGACTGCCTGACTGACAGATTGACTGACTGACTGACTGACACTGACTGACTGACCAACTCACTGACTGACCGAGACTGACTGACTGACTGCCTGACTGACTGACTGAGTGACTGACCGACTGACTGGACTGGACTGGACTGACTAACTGACTGACTGAATGACTAACTGACTGACTAAGACTGACTGACTGACTGCTTGACTGCCTGACTGACTGAATGAATGACTAACTCACTGACCGAGACTGACTGACTGACTGCCTGACTGCCTGAATGCCTGACTGATCTGACTGACTGACTGGACTGACTGGACTGGACTGACTGACTGACTTACTGACTGACTGAATGACTAACTGACTGACTGAGACTGACTGACTGACTGCTTGACTGACTGACGGACTGGACTGGACTGACCGACGTACTGACTGACTGACGGAGGGACTGACTGACTGACGGACTGACTGACTGACTATGCAAAAGAGAAAAATTAAAAAAAAAGATTATCAAATTAGAAAAAAAATATTCGTTGCAGATTTTCTTTCCGACTGGGACTCGAACCCAGGACCACTCGCTTGGAAGCCCAACGGTCTAGCCATTAGTCTATCGGAGCTCTGTCGATCGGAGTCTTAAATATAATAAAAACAAAAAATGAACCTTGGTAATTATTGATTCAAACACTTTGAAATCTACAGGCCGAATAATTAAACTGACTCAGAATTTTCTTCGCAACATAAATAATAAATATTCGCAAAAGAAAAAAAATTTAAAAAAAAAATTCAAATTAGAAACTAAAAATATGGATTGAAGAATTTCGTTGAAGCTGGGACTCGAACCCAGGGCCAGTCGCTTGGAAGCCCAACGGTCTAGCAATTAGGCTATCGGAGCTCTGTCGGTCGGAGTCTTACTGCCTGACTGAGACTGCCTGACTGACAGATTGACTGACTGATACTGACTCACTGACCAACTCACTGACTGACCGAGACTGACTACCTGACTGCCTGACTGACTGACTCCCCGACTGACTGGACTGGACTGGACTGGACTGACTAACTGACTGACTGACTGACTGAATGACTAACTGACTGACTAAGACTGACTGACTGACTGCTTGACTGCCTGACTGACTGCTTGACTGACTAACTGACTGACTGGACTGGACTGACCAACTGACTGACTGACAGACTGACTGAATGAGACTGAATGAATGAAAGACTGACTGACCGAGACTGACTGCCTGACTGCCTGAATGCCTGACTGACTGACTGACTGACTGGACTGACTGGACTGGACTGACTGACTGACTGAATGACTAACTGACTGACTGAGACTGACTGACTGACTGCTTGACTGACTGACGGACTGGACTGGACTGACCGACGGACTGACTGACTGACGGACGGACTGACTGACTGACGGACTGACTGACTGACTATGCAAAAGATAAAAATTAAAAAAAAGGATTATCAAATTAGAAGAAAAAATATGCATTGCAGATTTTCTTTCCGACTGGGACTCGAACCCAGGACCTCTCGCTTGGAAGCCCAACGGTCTAGCCATTAGCCTATCGGAGCTCTGTCGATCGGAGTCTTAAATATAATAAAAACAAAAAATGCACCTTGGTAATTACTGATTCAAACACTTTGAAATATATAGGTCGAATAATTAAACTGACTCAGAATTTTCTTCCCTACATAAATAATCAATATTCGCAAAAGAGAAAAATTAAAAAAAAAGAATTTTCAAATTAGAAAAGAAATATATACATTGAATACATTCGTTACGGCTTGCACTCAAACCCAGGGCCACTTGCTTGGAAGCCCAACGGTCTAGCAATTAGGCTATCGGAGCTCTGTCGGTCGGAGTCTTACTGCCTGACTGAGACTGCCTGACTGACAGATTGACTGACTGATACTGACTAACTGACCAACTCACTGACTGACCGAGACTGACTGACTGACTGAATGACTAACTGACTGACTAAGACTGACTGACTGACTGCTTGACTGCCTGACTGACTGTTTGACTGACTAACTGACTGACTGGACTGGACTGACCAACTGACTGACTGACAGACTGACTGAATGAGACTGACTGAATGAGACTGAATGAATGACTAACTGACTGACCGAGACTGACTGACTGACTGCCTGACTGCCTGAATGCCTGACTGACTGACTGACTGACTGGACTGACTGGACTGGACTGACTGACAGACTGAATGACTAACTGACTGACTGAGACTGACTGACTGACTGCTTGATTGACTGACGGACTGGACTGGACTGACCGACGGACTGACTGACTGACGGACGGACTGACTGACTGACGGACTGACTGACTGAGAATGCAAAAGATAAAAATTAAAAAAAAAAGGATTATCAACTTAGAAAAAAAAATATGCATTGCAGATTTTCTTTCCGACTGGGGCTCGAACCCAGGACCACTCGCTTGGAAGCCCAACGGTCTAGCCATTAGCCTATCGGAGCTCTGTCGATCGGAGTCTTAAATATAATAAAAACAAAAAATGCACCTTGGTAATTATTAATTCAATCACTTTGAAATCTACAGACCGAATAATTAAATTGACTCAGAATTTTCTTCCCTACATAAATAATCGATATTTGCAAAAAAAAAAGAAATTAAAAAAAAAAAAAGAATTTTCAAATTAGAAAAGAAATGTATACATTGAATATATTCGTTCCGGCTTGCACTCAAACCCAGGGCCACTCGCTTGGAAGCCCAACGGTCTAGCAATTAGGCTATCGGAGCTCTGTCGGTTGGAGTCTTACTGCCTGACTGACAGATTGATTGACTGACTGACTGATACTGACTGACTGACCAACTCACTGACTGACCGAAACTGACTGACTGCCTGACTGCCTGACTGAGTGACTGAGTGACTGACTGACTGAATGACTAACTGACTGACTAAGACTGACTGACTGACTGCTTGACTGCCTGACAGACTGCTTGACTGACTAACTGACTGACTGGACTGGACTGACCAACTGACTGACTGACAGACTGACTGAATGAGACTGACTGAATGAGACTGAATGAATGACTGACTGACTGACCGAGACTGACTGACTGACTGCCTGACTGCCTGAATGCCTGACCACCACCACCGAGGTTCTACTCAAGGCCAAACCGCGGGAGGAAGATGGCTCCCCAAGAAGACCTATGCGGCTGGATGCAGCTTGATGCAGATACCGATATTTTATGCGACTTTCTTTCTTAATCCATCGTTTAAATAGTTTCCTTTTGTCAGCGAAATGCTTATTTTGATGCTCGTGACGCGCATTTCCTTTCGGTGAAAACAAAATAATTCCTATTACAATTATTAAATGAGTATGAATACATTCCTGAAAAAATTATTGAAAGTATTTCTGTTTGTCTTCAGCATTCAGTATGATTATCTCTACAACACATTATCAACAATAATATTTTTTCAGCGTGGGATAATTTAATAGTCGTGCTTAATGTTCACAAAAAAAGCAAAGATTCCAATCATGGAACTCATTTATTCCCTTTTGGCACATCAAAATATCACTAAAATAAAACCCATTTCACTATCTCAACAAATAAATGCACAAATAAAATATAAAGAAAAAATAAATTATTCAAAATATCTATTTTATATTTAAAAAAGACATTTGATAACATAATTAGACTTTAATAAGTTAAGATTCATCGCTTGTGCATCTGTGTCTGACTTTTTTTTATTTAACAGTGCAAATTTTGATAGTTCATTAGTTTAGATCAAAAAGGATCAACACCAGTAAAAATCTGGAGATTTTTCTGACTAACACTAGTGGGAATAAAAAATAAAAAATATATTCTGAGAAAACCGTAAGGAAAAACACCTTTTTAGCTATTTTCATTTCATGGCAGTAGCTACTTTTTAATGATAGGTATAAGTTGACTGCTTCTGCTTTTAAAACAAAGCATGATTCAAATTAAATTTTACATTAACACCCCCACCCCTTAGCTACAACCACCATTTTTTCAACTATAATTCTGGGAAGCAGAGGTACCCACTATTTCCTAAAATTATTATTTCCATACTTTTTAGAAGAAATTTTTCTTTTAATTTGGCAGTTTTCTATGTTTATCAGCTTAGAGTCAACATAATTTCTGAAATGAATTCAATTGTTCAGTTCTAATGAAGAGGGCAAAAAACTTTGATAAGAAAGCAATCTGAACTAATGGAATCAATTCGGCTAACTCCTATAATTTTGGGGTAAGATTTTTAAATAATAAATTTTTAAGATTTATAAATATATTATTATTTTAAGATAAGATGTGATGCTTTATGATATGCTTAAAGATAAGGTTTCCATCATCCTGCAAATTTCTAGTGTAAAACAGTATGTTCAACAATTATTTTTCTAAATTATATTAGTCATGATGTATAAGAAAAACTGCAAATTTTTTTATCTTGTTCTGAAGTAATTTTGAAGTAAAAACAATATTGCTAAAGTCTGAAAATCTGTTACACACACAGAAAGAGGGATATATATAAATTTTGCTAGTTTAATTAAAATTATGTAATGCAGTATAATTAAATTTAGAGTAACATATTTCAAAAATGCAAAATTAATTTATGCAAAATAAACTCATTTCAATCAATGACTTTGTTAAAAAAAATCACTAGATTCAAATCAATTGATTTGAAAAATAATCATTTGATTTAAATCATGATTTTAATCACGATTTAAAAAAAGCTGACTTAATTAAACGAACCCTGCTTATAACATTAAAATTAAATCTGTGAACTAGTTTACTTTAATAATGTTTGGAACTTGCGTTCATTCAACAGCGTGCAACAATCGTGCCAGACAGTTTTTCCCCAGAACAATCAACTTCAGTAATTATTAGTAATTATTATTATTATTGTAAGATGCATTATATATATATATATATATATATATATATATATATATATATATATATATATATATATTGTTATTTAATGAAGCTGTAAATTTAATGTTCGAATATGCTTCATTCTGCTAATATTTCATTCCCTTACTTTTTAAATTTTGTAAATAATTTATGTATTTAAGAATTTTGAATATTTTTCATGACCAATATTTTTTTTACATAAAAAGCCCTTACATATGTCTATCTCTGTAAAATGTTTCATTTGATTCCACTCACTTTAACTTTTCTGATTTTTATAAGCTCAAAATGGCTGCTTTTATGAAAGTGACTCATTTCCATTTTTAGGTTCTTAAAAAAAAACCCTCTATTTAAAGTACAGAATTTGCTGCCCTATATATAGTAGGAAATATTGCTATATTTAGTAGGAACTATTGCAACATCGGTAGTGGGTACTTCCAAAAACTAAAACATTAGATAATTTAGAATTTATAAAATTTATTATTATTTATTTAAACTTTTATAATGATTGTAAAAGTGTTTATTTTTTGACACGGGGTTTTTGACTTAACATGGTTAATATTAAAACTGACATGGTTAAAATTAAAACTGTCAAAAGCTTGCCCACCAGGGTTTTTTCCATATTAACAAATTAATGCAGAAAATTTAAACATTTTAATAATAATATAAATGATTACATATTGTTAAATTATTGTTTTGAATTAAGAATTTAAATTCACTTTCAACAGATATTTGTTGTGACGAGGAAAATAATTTAAAAAAATGAATGCATAAAATACGGAATTTAACAAAAATTTAATTTTCATGAAACGTATTTTAAATATTTCTGTCTCATTGAATGTGAAAAATATTTTATAATTAGGATACAACCACACAAAGGAACAAAAACACTCATGAATAAAATAGGTATAAGGTATACTGAACCTGATACTATATTACCAGTGAACTGTAATAGGGGAGGGGGAGCGGAATAATGATTTACTTTCTGGTTATTCACGTTACTGTATACGGTTTATGATTATTCAGCATTTTAAAAACTGCTAAAAAAATCATTTTGCTAAAAGTAATTATTGACATTTGTTATTCAATGTACCAGTCTTATTTTTGAGAAACAACAGAATTAATTTGTACACATTAGTTTTTAATGGGGAAAAATGTTAAGAACTCACCCGAGATGACTTAGTTGGTGCAAAATCCTTGCGTGTAATAGATTTAATCCATCTTTTGCACATCTCTACATCGGCCGAGAATTAAAAAAGTTTACATTTTATAGGTGCTGTCGTAATTGCACTGAAATCCAGGCACACAGTATCTGAACGGCATGATTGATACACTTATACACAATAACAAAAGAAATAACTATAATAAGCGAAATTTAACCACTAAACAAATAAAATATGCGAATCAACAAAAACAATTCACAAAGTAAAGTCATAATCCCAAGAGTAAATGGCGGAGACAAAGCATAGCGACCGTTACTTTCAGCAAATTCAACGATGTGAGAGATTGAAAACACTCCCCCAGAAGGTTTGGGGAAAGCACTAACAGGTCTTCTTCGCGTGACTCATACACTTCCCTTCGGAGAGGTTGTTTGGCCTTGAGGAGTATCTCGGTGGTGGTGGCCTGACTGACTGACTGACTGACTGGACTGGACTGACTGACTGACTGACTGAGACTGACTGACTGACTGGACTGGACTGACCAACTGACTGACTGACAGACTGACTGAATGAGACTGACTGAATGAGACTGAATGAATGACTGACTGACTGACCGAGACTGACTGCCTGAACCCCTGACTGACTGACTGATTGACTGGACTGACTGGACTAACCTGACTGACTGACTTACTGACTGACTGAATGACTAACTGACTGACTGAGACTGACTGACTGACTGCTTGACTGAATGACGGACTGGACTGGACGGACCGTCAGAGTGACTGACTGACGGACGGACTGACTGACTGACGGACTGACGGACGGACTATGCAAAAGAGAAAAATTAAAAAAAAAAAGATTATCAAATTAGAAAAAAAAAATATGCATTGCAGATTTTCTTTCCGACTGGGACTCGAACCAAGGACCACTCGCTTGGAAGCCCAACGGTCTATCCATTAGCCTATCGGAGCTCTGTCGATCGGAGTCTTAAATATAATAAAAACAAAAAAAGCCCTTTGCTAATTATTGATTCAAACACTTTGAAATATACAGGCCGAATAATTAAATTGACTCAGAATTTTCTTCCCTACATAAATAATCGATATTTGCAAAAAAAAAAAAAAAAAGAAATTGAAAAAAAAAAAAGAATTTTCAAATTAGAAAAGAATTGTATGCATTGAAGATATTCTCTCCTGCTTTGTCTCGAACCCAGGGCCACTCGCTTGGAAGCCCAACGGTCTAGCCATTAGGCTATCGGAGCTCTGTCGACCGGTGTCTTAAATATAATAAAAACAAAAAATGCACCTTGTTAATTATTGATTCAAACACTTTGAAATTTACAGGTCGAATAATTAAACTGACTCAGAATTTTCTTCCCTGCATAAATAATCAATATTCGCAACAAAAAAAATTAAAAAAAAAAGAATTTTCAAATTAGAAAAGAAATATATACATTGAATACATTCGTTTCGGCTTGGACTCGAACCCAGGGCCACTCGCTTGGAAGCCCAATGGTCTAGCCATTAGCCTATCGGAGCTCTGTCGACCGGTGTCTTAAATATAATAAAAAAAAAATGCACCTTGTTAATTATTGATTCAAACACTTTGAAATTTACAGGTCGAATAATTAAACTGACTCAGAATTTTCTTCCCTACATAAATAATCAATATTCGCAACAAAAAAAAAAAAAAAAAAAGAATTTTCAAATTAGAAAAGAAATATATACATTGAATAAATTCGTTTCGGCTTGGACTCGAACCCAGGGCTACTCGCTTAGAACCCCAACAGTCTAGCAATTGGGCTATCGGAGCTCCGTCGGGCGGAGTCTTACTGCCTGACTAAGACTGCCTGACTGACAGATTGACAGACTGACTGACTGATACTGATTGACTGACCAACTTACAGACTGACCGAGACTGACTGACTGACTGCCTGACTGCCTGACTGACTGAATGCCTGACTGACTGACTGACTGAGTGACTGACTGACTGAGTGACTGACTGACTGGACTGAACTGACTGACTGATTTACTGACTAACTGAATGACTAACTGACTGACTGAGACTGACTGACTGACTGCTTGACTGACTGACTGCTTGATTGACTGACGGACTGGACTGGACTGATCGACGGACTGACTGACTGACTTCGCAAAAGAGAAAAATTAAGAAAAAAGGATTATCAAATTAGAAAAAAAAATACGCATTTAAGATTTTTTTTTCGTCTGGGACTCGAACCCAGGGCCACTCGCTTGGAAGCCCAACGGTCTAGCAATTAGGCTATCGGACCTCTGTCGGTTGGAGTCTTACTGCCTGACTGAGACTGCCTGACTGACAGATTGATTGACTGACTGACTGATACTGACTGACTGACCAACTCACTGACTGACCGAAACTGACTGACTGACTGCCTGACTGCCTGACTGAGTGACTGACCGACTGACTGGACTGGACTGGACTGACTAACTGACTGACTGACTGACTGAATGACTAACTGACTGACTAAGACTGACTGACTGACTGCTTGACTGCCTGACAGACTGCTTGACTGACTAACTGACTGACTGGACTGGACTGACCAACTGACTGACTGACAGACTGACTGAATGAGACTGACTGAATGAGACTGAATGAATGACTGACTGACTGACCGAGACTGACTGACTGCCTGACTGCCTGAATGCCTGACTGACTGACTGACTGACTGGACTGGACTGACTGACTGACTGAATGACTAACTGACTGACTGAGACTGACTGCCTGACTGCCTGACTGACTGACTGATTGACTGGACTGACTGGACTGGACTGACTGACTGACTTACTGACTGACTGACTGACTGAGACTGACTGACTGACTGCTTGACTGACTGACTGCTTGACTGAATGACGGACTGGACTGGACTGACCGTCGGAGTGACTGACTGACGGACGGACTGACTGACTGACGGACGGACTATGCAAAAGAGAAAAATTAAAAAAAAAAAGATTATCAAATTAGAAAAAAAAATATGCATTGCAGATTTTCTTTCCGACTGGGACTCGAACCAAGGACCACTCGCTTGGAAGTCCAACGGTCTATCAATTAGCCTATCGGAGCTCTGTCGATCGGAGTCTTAAATATAATAAAAACAAAAAATGCCCTTTGCTAATTATTGATTCAAACACTTTGAAATATACAGGCCGAATAATTAAATTGACTCAGAATTTTCTTCCCTACATAAATAATCGATATTTGCAAAAAAAAGAAATTGAAAAAAAAAAAAAAAGAATTTTCAAATTAGAAAAGAAATGTATACATTGAAGATATTCTCTCCTGCTTTGTCTCGAACCCAGAGCCACTCGCTTGGAAGCCCAACGGTCTAGCCATTAGGCTATCGGAGCTCTGTCGACCGGTGTCTTAAATATAATAAAAACAAAAAATGCACCTTGTTAATTATTGATTCAAACACTTTGAAATTTACAGGTCGAATAATTAAACTGACTCAGAATTTTCTTCCCTGCATAAATAATCAATATTCGCAACAAAAAAAAATTAAAAAAAAAATTTTTTTCAAATTAGAAAAGAAATATATACATTGAATACATTCGTTTCGGCTTGGACTCGAACCCAGGGCCACTCGCTTGGAAGCCCAATGGTCTAGCCATTAGGCTATCGGAGCTCTGTCGATCGGTGTCTTAAATATAATAAAAACAAAAAATGCACCTTGTTAATTATTGATTCAAACACTTTGAAATTTACAGGTCGAATAATTAAACTGACTCAGAATTTTCTTCCCTACATAAATAATCAATATTTGCAACAAAAAAAAAATTAAAAAAAAAAAAAGAATTTTCAAATTAGAAAAGAAATATATACATTGAATAAATTCGTTTCGGCTTGGACTGGAACCCAGGGCTACACGCTTAGAAGTCCAACGGTCTAGCAATTGGGCTATCGGAGCTCCGTCGGTCGGAGTCTTACTGCCTGACTAAGACTGCCTGACTGACAGATTGACCGACTGATTGACTGATACTAACTGACTGACCAACTTACTGACTGACCGAGACTGACTGACTGACTGCCTGACTGCCTGACTGACTGAATGCCTGACTGACTGACTGAGTGACTGACTGACTGGACTGGACTGACTGACTGACTGGACTGGACTGACTGACTGACTTACTGACTGACTGAATGACTAACTGACTGACTGAGACTGACTGACTGACTGACTGCTTGACTGACTGACTGCGTGATGGACTGACGGACTGGACTGGACTGATCGACGGACTGACTGACTGACTTCGCAAAAGAGAAAAATTAAGAAAAGAGGTTTATCAAATTAGAAAAAAAAATACGCATTTAAGATTTTCTTTCCGTCTGGGACTCGAACCCAGGGCCACTCGCTTGGAAGCCCAACGGTCTAGCCATTAGCCTATCGGAGTTTTGTCGATCGGAGTCTTAAATATAATAAAAACAAAAAATGCACCTTGGTAATGATTGATTCAAACACTTTGAAATCTACAGGTCGAATAATTAAATTGACTGAGAATTTTCTTCCCTACATAAATAATCGATATTTGCAAAAAAAAAAAAAAAAAAAAAAAAAAAAAAGAATTTTCAAATTAGAAAAGAAATGTATACATTGAAGAAATTCGTTCCGGCTGGGTCTTGAACCCAGGTACACTCGCTTGGAAGCCCATCGGTCTAGCCATTAGGCTATCGGAGCTCTGTCGACCGGAGTCTTGAATATAATAAAAACAAAAAATGCACCTTGGACATTATTGATTCAAACACTTCGAAATTTACAGGTCGAATAATAACTCTGACTCAGAATTTTCTTCCCTACATAAATAATCAATATTCGGAAAAGAGAAAAATTTAAAAAAAAAAGAATTTTCAATTTAGAAAAGAAATATATACATTGAACATATTCGTTCCGGCGTGCACTCGAACCCAGGGCCACTCGCTTGGAAGCCCAACGGTTTAGCTATTAGGCTATAGGAGCTCTGTCGGTCGGAGTCTTACTGCCTGACTGAGACTGCCTGACTGACAGATTGACTGACTGACTGACTGATACTGACTGACTGACCAACTCACTGACTGACCGAGACTGACTGCCTGACTGCCTGACCTACTGACTGAGTGACTGACCGACTGACTGGACTGGACTGGACTGTCTAACTGACTGACTGAATGACTAACTGACTGACTAAGACTGACTGACTGACTGCTTGACTGCCTGTCTGACTGCTTGACTGACTAACTGACTGACTGGATTGGACTGACCAACTGACTGAATGAGACCGAATGAATGAGACTGAAAGAATGACTGACTGACTGACCAAGACTGACTGACTGACTGACTGGACTGGACTGACCAAGTGACTGACTGACAAACTGACTGAATGAGACTGAATGAATGACTGACTGACTCACCGAGACTGACTGACCGACTGCCTGACTGCCTGAATGCCTGACTGACTGACTGGACTGACTGGACTGGACTGACTGACTAACTTACTGACTGACTGAACGACTAACTGACTGACTTCGCAAAAGAGAAAAATTAAGACAAAAGCATTATCAAATTAGAAAAAAAAATATGCATTGAAGATTTTCTTCCCGGCAGAGACTCGAACCCATGGCTACTCGCTTATAAGCCCGACGGTCTTGCCATTAGCCTATCGGAGCTCTGTCGTTCGGAGTCTTAAATATAATAAAAACAAAAAATGCACCTTGGTAATTATTGATTCAAACACTTTGAAATCTACATGTCGAATAATTAAATTGACTCAGAATTTTCTTCGCTACATAAATAATAAATATTCGCAAAAGAGAAAAATTTAAAAAAAAAAAAATTCAAATTAGAAAAGAAATATATACATTGAATATATTCGTTCCGGCTTGGACTCGAACCCAGGGCCACTCGCTTGGAAGCCCAACAGTCTAGCAATTAGGCTATCGGAGCTCTGTCGGTTGGAGTCTTACTGCCTGACTGAGACTGCCTGACTGAGAGATTGACTGACTGACTGACTGATACTGACTGACTGACTGATACTGACTGACTGACCGAGACTGACTGACTGACTGACTGCCTGACTGACTGACTGAGTGACTGACTGACTGACTGGATTGGACTGGTATGACTAACTGACTGACTGACTGACTGAATGACTAACTGACTGAATAAGACTGACTGACTGACTGCTTGACTGCCTGACTGACTGCTTGACTGACTAACTGATTGACTGGACTGGACTGACCGACTGACTGACTGACAGACTGACTGAATGAGACTGACTGAATGAGACTGACTGAATGAGACTGAATGAATGACTGACTGACTGACCGAGACTGACTGACTGACCGAGACTGACTGCCTGAATGCCTGACTGAGTGACTGAGACTGACTGACTGACTGCTTGACTGACTGACTGCTTGATTGACTGACGGACTGGACTGAACTGATCGACGGACTGACTGACTGTCTTCGCAAAAGAGAAAAATTAAAAAAAAAAAGATTATCAAATTAGAAAAAAAAAGTATGCATTGAAGATTTTCTTTCCGGCTGGGACTCAAACCCAGGGCCACTCGCTTGGAAGCCCAACCAAAGACCATAAAGCTTCGCATAAGACTGGACACTCCCGTAGAGATCAATGCTTTCGCGTTTTCTCCCACTTCAATGAAAGTCGTTGAGCACATAAAAAAACTTCACAGGCGTGTTGGCGATTGAATTTTGGAGGAAAAAATATTTTATAATGTGTGCAGCGATTAATCGCCAAGTTCAGCCACTGTGCGTCGTGCGCCGTGTGCCGTGTTTGAATCAGTTCTTCTCCCCTCCCTCTGGCGAAGGGTGGTAATTATATGGGCATTTAAGCCTCAGAGAGGGTCATTAAGAAAAAATGAAAGCAAATAAATAAGCAAAAGGAACACAGAAGTGTGTTGTATCAATAACAGACTGTTTACGAAGATGCAAAGATCTTTCTCATTTCTTTTTTTGCTGTTTTATTTATTTTTATTTTCCTTTTTTACTGCCTATTTATTTTTATTTAATTCATTGACTTTGTATTTATTTACTTTGTGAAGCGAATGCAGAGATGTATTTTCATTTTTGTCACAATTTTTTAACTTATAAATTTTATAATTTCTCTACTCACATTATAATTTTTATTTTTTTCATGTCAACAAATCTTGTATTACATTACAATTAAGTTCAAGATGTCAAACTAGCAGAAAGAAAAAGATGAAAATATAATGTATTTAAGTTAAGGAAAAAGTGTTTGAACACAACGTGGGCTTATAATCTGCCGACGGTTAGAAAAGGGTTATGATCCCCATGACTCTCCCCTCGTATCCCCCTGTTTAATACCGAATATTGATCGCGTCAGGGCCGGATTTAGAAGAGGGAAGGCGGGGCAACTGCCCCGGGGCCTCCCTAGCAAAGGGGCCCCCACAATAAAATTTTTACAAAATATCCTTTTTTTTTTGGTATTTCTACAAAGAATGATTGCACAAGATAATATTATTATGGATATATCAGAAAGGGGGGGGGGGGGGCTCCACTCCTTCGTTGTCCCGGGGCCTCCACACTTCCAAATCCGGCCCTGGATCGCGTGAATAACAAATAATTTAAAAATAGAACGGCTAAGTATTTTGTATTCAGTTCAGATAAAATTATCGACGAAACTAAAGTATTATTAATGCATATTTTTTAATTTTTCGCTAATATTTTAGGTATTTTGAAGAGTATTTGCTGTTAATGATTTTTTTAATGCACATTACACGACTCTATTCATAAGCTTCTTGTACTTACTATTAAGGAATCGTATTCTATCACGTGTTTTATCCTTCCAGCTGGTTTCCAAGTGTAGCAGGAAAACAATGTTTTAAATGGGGTGGTTTCCTTCAGTCAAAAATACTACTTTTAGTCATTGAAATGGATAGAATGAGCGAAAAAAAAACATGGACCCAAAAAATACTTTCATTTTCCCAACAGTTATTTTTTAATTAATTTTTTTAAATGCCAGATTTTACAAACGAGGTGTGGTCTAGATGACGTCACAAATGATGCACTTTTCCGCATCTTTCTTCGCGTTTCCACGTTCTGATAGTCAAGCAGCGAATTAAAATTGTGCTCTTCGCTTGTTGTCAATCATATCGTTGCCAACACACGTGAGTAAAGATGCGAATTAAATATTATCCACTGTAAATGGCAACACTGAATGGCATTTCATCATTTGCGATGTCACACGACAGAAACGTAAACAATGAAAGCAGACCGATTTAAGTAATTTTTAAAAAATATTAAACTTAAACAAATTATTTAAAAAATGATCAGATCCAATGTTTTCAAGTATGCTCTTTCAGAAAAAAATGCTTTTAAAATTTTGGAAACGACCCCATTATACTTATTTCTGAAATCCCCAGTTACTTACGGTTCCTTATTTTCCTTCTGTTTATGTTTAATTCCTTACATTCAGTCGAAGCGTATTTCAGATGTTTAATAGACAGCTATTAGATTTTTTTTTTCCCTCCTTCCATGGCATGGGATTCAAGAATACTTACACAACAAAGTTTAATAAATTAATTCCGTTCTTTAATGTTATACCCTTTGACTTGGCGAAGGTTTTTCAAAAAATAAATAAAAATCATTACAAAATACTAATAATTATCATTAAAAGTATCAAACTTCTAAAAAGTTTTTATACATCTCATTAAATTAGGGTAGATAAAGCAATACAAATAGTTTAGTTCTCATTCTCCATCTGTCCCAGCGCCTATACGTTGCTATCTGAGCCGTACAATTTTACATTCTACTATAACAGGAAACGTAAATATGATTCCTCCCATTACTTGGCCTACCTTTCATGAGTTATTTTTATTATTTTCACGGGAATGCGTTTTTGATGTATTAATCTTATTACATTGCACGTTTCAGCATTTTAAAATTTGAATTGATTTCTAAGAAGAAAATTTAAATTCCAGGATAAAATGATTAAAAAAAAAAAAAAAGAATCCATAAAGCATAAATTATTCAAAAAGAATGTGAGCAAGTATTTTAATGTCTGAAATTTTTATAGATATAACGATAAATTATTTAAAGCAGTGACTATTGCTTATTCCAAGGGACAACAAGTTCTATGTTTACTCGATTATCAGTATTAAAATGTGTTATCCTAAACTTTATATCTTCCGCTCATGTTTACCGTCATTGGAAAAGTTTTTTGTGCATTTTGCATTCAAAAATCTTTTTATTTTCACTTTTTATGTTTCGCAGAAAAAGACTTCGGAAAGTAAGAATTTTCCCTTTTGTGCCTGTTGTTATTCCTAAAACGATTCCAAGTTTACACTCGGTAATTTCTATTTCCTTAGTTATAAAGCAAACTCATGATAGTTTGCGATGCTTTAGAAATTTTGCTGCTAATTTCACATTGGAGTTTTTCGAGCTTTACTACAACCGCGTTGAATGACTGAAAATCGATTACCTTTTAAAATATCAACTGATACTCTGGCCACCTTTGGACACCTTTCACTTAAAATTAAATGATTTAAGACACGCTACTTCAAGAACTATGCAATTAAAACACACTTTAGGTCACGTTACAATTTTACATAAAAATTATTTTACATTTGAAACAGAGCTGCTAACCTGGCAAATGGTACAACAGATCTTAAAATCGTTAAAATAGCGTAAAAAGCTGTTGAAATTGTAGTCTTCTTAACGTTTGTCAAGCATTTCTTGTCAAGCATTTCATTAGCGTTGCGTCCTACGAAGCGTTTAAACTTCGTCAACACTGAGCAATATTCCTCACAATCGTTCCATCTAATTAAGACTTCTACCGTGTGCAGGTAAGCGGCAGTATCCTCAGAAATTAGTTTTCGAGATATTTGAAGAAATGTGTGGTGGATTCAATACTAACAATATGGAAATGTTGGAATTAGACTTTTTTTCGCGCTTTTTTTCAGCGGAAACTAAATAACCGTGCTTGTACAATAAAGATAACGTACTATAGATGACAAAAATGCAAAAAAAAAAAAAAAAAAAAAAGAAGGGAAAAATGAATAAATTTGCAGTTACTGCCTTTTACCTGCACACCGCAGATTTGTACATTACACTAGCAGAATATAGCTCTGCACCTCTTGCAACTCTGCACTTATAAAAGTTTTCTTGCAACTAGTTAATGCCATGGCAAAAGAAATAAATGTCATTTTTTTAAATGTTCATTTCTTTATTAAGTATACATAAACACATTTTCAACAAGACAAAATTCATTCAAAAATATCGTTACAGAAAATAATACTTTAGCTAATCTTGTTACAACAGGTATTTCAGCATTTTAATATTTGAATTAATTTCGAAGAAAAAAATTTCATTTTCAGGATAAAATAATAAAAAACAAAATAATAAATAAATAAAGCATATGTTATAGGAATAAATGATTCAAAAAGAACGTGAGCGAGTACTTAAATGTTTCAATTTTTTATATTATACAAAGATAAATTATTTAAAACGGTGACTACTGCTTATTCAAGGGGACTATAAATTCTATATTTACCGGATTATCAGTATTCAAATGTGTTATTCCGAACTTTATGTATTTCGCTCACTCCTAAAAGAATTTGACCATCAACCCCCCCCCCCCCCCCTAGAAATCCGGAACGTTTTGTAGCGTAAAACAGAAGAAAGTTTTTCTTTTTTTTTTAATTTCTCATGTCAGTAAAGGAAAAGAAACAATTTTTTTTTAATTCTGAATTTTGAAACTATGAAACGTGTGAAAATTTGAAGAAACACAGAAAAAGCAATTCTAGTTCTCATTAACTACAAAGCATATTTGAAATTTAGACCCTTAAATAGGACTTTCTGCTATCTTTCCAAATTCAATTTTGGGTCGTCCAGGGTCAAGGCAGGTAGGTCCCTTATCAGTTTGGTAGACTTTCCCTCCTCCAGGAGCGTGCACAGAAATTTCGGGGCCCGTCACAAATGACTTTTTCGGGCCCCTCTCCATATTGTTTACCCGTATTTTCACCCCTAGTCATAAAAATATTGGGCCTTCTTCAGGCTCGGACCAACAGGTGTTCCTTCTCCCCCCTGTGAACGCCCCTGCCTCCCCCCCCCCCCAAACTCTTATAAAACTTACACTGCACCGATTTCGAGCCGGGGACTCTCCAAGGACCGGGCCCCAAGTTTCTGATTAGGCTATTATCTGGTTACCAAGATGTGCCAAATTCAGCTCCTTGATACATTCTGAGTAAAAAATGTAAAAATCATGATTCTCGCGTTTTTGCAGCACATTTTTCCAAGATGATTTTTTGTGACTGATGTGTTGCTATTTTTTTAATATCGGATTCAGTCGTTTGGAAGTTCCTCTGCTATTCCACCACATGGGATTTCAATTCGACACAGGCTCTTAACTTGACAATGTTCTTATGGGATGAGAACACCTAAGAAGTTTTTTTGTGAAGGAAGTAAATTAGTGTGGTCGACGATAAGAGTTTATAGATTCTTTTGTGTGAAGCCCAGGGTAGGAAAAACTCTTCTGCCCCTGCTTCTGCGCTGTCTTCGGCTGCGAAGGAGAAAGGACAATAATAGGAGATAACAAAGAAAAATTGGTGACAATGAGGCAGATAAGCAAAGCTGTGGACAAACGCGGGAAGATTTCACGCAAACGGCTACTGCACTTTGAAATACTGATTTACACCCTGAAGATGAACTCAATCCTTTGAAATTTGAATGCAAGGCAGTTCGGTATGGAGTTAATGTTAGCAAGCGTAAGTATAGAATTATGAAAATAGTTTTGAAAGTCTTGTGATTAAAAAGAAAAAAAAAAAGTAGGTTTCATCCACAATTACGGGGTTGCGTGACATGAAATTTTTCAAAATGTTAACTGAAATTTTAAACTTAAAAATATGTTTTTCCAAATTAGATTTATCAACAAATTAATTAACATTTACGCAATTCATGTACATACGTGTGCGTGTGTTTTCCTTTCAAATTTCACGAAATCGTAATTCTAAGCGAAGGAAATTTTTCAAATTGAAGTCGTAAAGTGCGAAAAATGCCAAAGCAAGCCATCTTTTGTAACAAAGTATAGAAATTCGAAACACTCTTCCTGGCATTCATTTGAATTTTGAGGTCTTGAATTCAAATTACGGCCGCGATAAAAACCATTAGTAGAAACAAGAAATCCAATGAGCAGGGTCTCAAACTAACCCCCACACTCCCTTAGTTCTATTTTTACTATTTTTTCTAAAAAAAAATCTATGAAATAGTTTTAAAAAATCAAAATTTTTTTGGGAATAACGTTTTGAAATTTCCATCCCGTTCGCTCCCCCTGGAGAGAGTTACTCCGGCCAATCCCTATTTACGCTACTGTTTACAAAGATTACTTTCACAAATTTCTCAAATGTAAACTATATTATTATACACAGGTATACCATTATTATATCAGGAAACCCATAACTTATGGAGCCGTCTCATATTTTGGCGCCCGGGGTGATCCCCCCGCTTGCTCTCCTCTTCGCTGCACTATTTTTCAGAAGTTGATAAGGTTTAAAAAACTTCTCAGTCATCGAATACATTACTTAAAATTTTTTATCTCGCAAGATTTCCCTTCAATTTTCACTGTGAAGTGGGCGACAAATTCGTTAGATTGAATGAATTTACAATTATTTTTTTAAATTCTCACTCCTGTTAATTTTGTACTAGGGGGCTCCACTCCCTGCTCGTTTTGTTCGCCAACCTCCGCTCGCCACTTGTGGCGCGTAACGATTGGTAATTTTAATGCTTACTCCTTGGTGTCCTCGAGACATACAGGGTTCATGATATTCTCAAGACTGGATGTTGAAAGCCCAAAGCGGAATGGCTTTCTCTAGATGTTCGATATCCAACGAGACCAGTTTCGACCTGAGACATTCCTAATCCAGAGGAGATTGGGTTAAAAGACACACAGACAAATGCGTGTTTACCTAAAAATTTATTTCTCGTTAAAAAAAAAAATGTCTACAAAACTGATTCATTTTAAATCTTAATGTAACTTTCTTGAATTTTTAGATCTCTTCTATTTCAATTTATTTTTCTTTTACTTTGTATATTAATTGGGTTAAAAAAAACGAACTATAAGTCAAATAAATACTTATGTGCAAAAAGTAAAATGAGAAATAACAACGCCAAATAGCACACTTTGCAGATTACTGCAGATACGTGTTTCGGCGTTACAAATGAATGTCCTTTTCAATGCAAAAGAAATGAGCTTATGTTTGAAAAAACATCGGAGAAATGGTTAGGTTTCTTTTGTCGGGTGTCTTTTCAACCAAAAGCTCATTTCTTTTGCATTGAGAAAGCCGTCCATTGTAACGCCGAAACACGAGTCTGCAGTAATCTGCAATTCAGTCTGTTTGACGTGGTTATTTAATTTTCACAAACAAATGGGGTGGTTTCCTTCAGTCAAAAGTAGTACTTGTAGTCACTGAAATCGATAGAATAAGCAAAAACTATAACTTGGACCCAGAAAATACTTTCATTTTCCCAACACTTATTTTTTAATTATTTTTTTTAAATGTCCGATTTTTCAAACAAGGCGTGGTTTTAATGGCGTCACAAATGATGCAGTTTGCCGCATCTTTCACAACGTTTCCACGTTGTGATAATCAAGAAGCGAATTAAAATTGCGCTCTATGCTTGCCATCAACCATATCGTTGCCAATACACGTGAGTAAAGATTTTTGTTTAAAATATATTTTGATATTTGATCTATTACTGCATCTTTTTTTTTGGCACAGTTTGATTTGATCAAGAAGAAAAAATTTGAACTTAAAATTAAAAAATTCTTAGTAGTTCACAACATCATTTTTTCCTTTTTTTTTTTTTTTTGTTTGTTCTCAAAAACTTAAAGCATTAATAAGAAAAAGCGTTGGAATTAAAGGGGCGTGTAGAAAAATTATTTTGTTTAGTTTTAGTTTTTGACAGCCCACTCCAAACGTATTTGTACTTTAGACTTTCTATGGCATTATGAAGAACACATCGCCGCTTAATCAGCGTCTCGTTAAATAGATTTTCAAAAGAATGGGAAGAGGATGTAAATTGAGTTTCAAGATTCCGTAGATAACATCTGGAATCAATTAGGTTTTGTTATCATTGTCGCGGGAACTGAAACCGGTAGTTAGTATCCCCGTCCTTTCTCCCCACTTTTTCTAAGAATTCTTAGTGTTGTAACCTTTACGCCAATTCCAAGAATCTCCAGTTCAACTTGGCGGCTATAGCTCTGAATGTCAGTTTTTTTCAAGCACCAGTTTTCATTCTACTTACGCTTGTTTTCCTTGCCATGCGTAAAAACCGGTCGTCGAGTGTCCAATCTTCACTCTTTGGTCTAAGTACCAAATTTCAACTTTCTAGGACATTCCGTTCTTGAGTTATGCGACATGCATACACACATACACACATACGCACATACATACGTACATACAGACGTCACGAGAAAACTCGTTGTAATTATGAATCGGGGATCGTCAAAATGGATATTTCGGGTGTCTGTACGTTCCTAGGCACATATCCACGTGTAGTCGAGTTGAAAAAAAAACTCAACATTCATTTGGGGGTGAGCAAAATGGAAATTAAGGCCGATTTTTGGGTGAAATTCTTTTCGCGAATACAATACTTCCTTTTTCGTAAAAGGAAGTTAAAAAAAACAATAATGTTATGTGTTAAGACTGAGCAAGAAATAATATATTGAAAAAAAAATGGCGATGCATGACACAGAGAGTTTAAATTGATATTACAGTACAACTTCGATTTGCTTAATTTTGTGATACATTTCATTGGTCCGGGTTTAAATACATTGAATGTGTTTGCTCCTCGACTTAACGATATACTTGATTTACCGATAACTTTTTTCAGTCCCTTGACAATCAGTAAATCGGGGTTGCACTGTATTATATACATTTAAAGATATAAAACCTTTATTCTCTTTAGGATTTTTTTTAAATATGCAGTGATTCTGTAGTGTACAAGTGATTTTCAATGAACGTTTGAAAATATACCTATCATCTGCAAAACACATGCACATAGAGTTAAAAGTAAAACTTTAATCATGAAACCAATAAATCAAGATATCGCAGAACAAGTTGTAATTGTGACTCGTATTGACGATATAAAAATTCTACTTCTCGTTTTGACAACTTTAAATATATGAACAAATTTCTCATCTAATTTTAAGTATGGCACAAACATAATTCAGCCTTATCTTCAAAAGATTCATTCCATTACTTCCCTTCCCACTATACCAAAAACGTGTTTCTTAATTTATTTGTAATTTTAAAGAGTTGAAGGTTTGATATACATACAACGGCAAAATGTCTCCTCTAGCTAAACTACACCGTTGTCTATCTGGTAATGTCACGGAAGATAGCAATATATTTCTGTTATCACTCTTTGTTTAAACCAGTTGTATAATATGTAGATGAATAGTGTTGGAATAAACCAATGGTGCCAAACTTACTGCCCGCGATGATGACCCATGTGGCCCGTTGTTTTTTTTTCAGTGCTACAAATTAAAAAATTGGTCTGGGAACTTTCAAAGCAGGAACGATCATCTTTATTTGGTATTAAGAATGAGTCTTGGAGCCAAATCATCAAAAATTAAATTCTAAACGCCTGAAAGAAACTTTGTATTGATAAAACAAGCGTGTAATAATTCACAAGAACAATGGAGTGTTTCCTTCAATCAAAAATACTACTTTTATGCACTGATATTGATAAAAAAAAAGCAACATAATAATAATAATAACGACTAATAATAATAATGATGATAATAATAATAATAATAACATGGAGCCAAAAATTAATTTTATTTTCCGAACATTTAATTATTATTATTTTTTTTAAAAGATTTTTAAAGCAAAATATTTCATTGTCTGACGTCACAAGTGAAGGCTGCCATCTTAAAATGGAGTGCGTGTTGCCTTTTCTGGCACGATATCGTCCTTTGGTAATTTTCCACTTCGAACAATTTAGCAGAACGAGAATTGTTAGTCAAAAACAAAAACGAATCATTTGATGAAGTTTGGCAATGTCCTGCAACTTTGTACTGGAAACCTTGGTGACGTGTTCACTTGTGACTTCAGCAGTGAAACTGAAAACATCGACTGAACGTCTTTTAGGATTATTTTTAAGAGAGAAAATGAGTTCAAATTAAGGAAAAAAGCAACTCACCCCATATGTTCGCATGTACCATTTCAGAAAAAAATATTTTCGAAAAACAGCAAACAACCAAGTTCATGGTTTGTAATTTTTCCTTCTTTTCCATGTTTTCCCATATTAAGTGCACTGTTAAAAATTTTCCGGAAAATTTACGGTAATTGTTACTGGCATCCTTGTTGCCACTAACTATTACCGTAAAAATCAAATGTTACAGTAAAATTTTACGGTTTCCTCGGTAGGCCACAGCAACCAATTGGAGCTGGGATCACTTATTTCTCCGGTATAAATTACCGTAAAAATCAGCGATGCTGAAAGTCCACCATTTTACAGTAATAATTACCAGAAAATCTTCCTGAATTTTTAACTGTGTGGAAAAATATCAAATATACAAATTTATATTTTATGTGTTGTGACCCACAAACTTTATCTTAATATAAGGCACGGCAATCAAATTAAAAAGTGTTGAGCACCGTTAGAACAAACTATTGAAATTCAAATTAAGTTTATCCAGAATGTATCCAAAGTCATCAAGCCTGCTTATAAATAGTTTAAAAACTAAATTTTCATAGAGTGAATAAATACGGTGTATTTGGGACAGTACGTCGGTGTTTCTTAGATCGAAATTCACATTTATTACACGAGTTAAGCATTCGAAAACTGGTTGTTAGTGGATATTACATTAGTCTCGAAATGGATGATCTCAGGTTCAAAGCTCGATATCATAAAATATCTCCAATTTAAGGGTCCGAATGCCCTGGGTTTTTCTCGTTCAGTATTTGCAACGGGTCCAGGATAGAATGCTGAAGGAGAATTTCCTTCCTCTTCAGCGTCCTATCTAAATATGGATGTGGAGATGCCTGATGGTGCCAACACTGGATGGTTAGATTAGTTATTATTACTATCTTCGCAAGGGGCCGTGGTGGCCTAATCGGTAAGGCATCGGACTTGAGACCGGACGACAAGAGGGTCCCGGGTTCGAACTTAAGCCGGTCGAAGATCCACCATCTTCATTCAAGGTGACTGGAGGGACGTTAAATATGCCCATGGTCAAAAAGTCCTCCAATTGATACGATACCTTTGGGTTGCTGGACCAGGGATTGCTTGACTTCTGGTGTAAATAAAAAAACAGAGCTGTCTTCAGGGCCCCATACAACTGGTTATACCACAAATAGTGGCAGGTTCGGGAGACCCTGTAGTGAAAAGTTTCTCTTCGCAATGACTTTTCGCATAGATAAAGCTATCCACAACTATCAAAACAAGAACAGCATCACCTAGAACTTTGCATTCATTAAGTTGTTTGACTTACGTTTTAACGCAAATATTTATTTATTACTAATATGATTGACTAATTACGAAATTAGAAAAACAGACAAGCTTTAAAAGAGAAATAAATCAATAATTTTGTGCAGAAATGAAAGGAAAAAAAAACAATGCTATAACACACAAAATGTTCAGATTACTGCAATTTTGAGCGTTATAGCGTTGCTATATTTTTTTAAGTGTTAAATGCTCTAAACAAAACAAGTCGTTGAATGTAAAGCAAATAAATAATAATAATAATTAACTTTAAAGTTGTCACATCATTTTTATTAAAAATGGTCAACATATTTCCAATATCTATTTTTTTGAAATAAATTGTTAGCATATTTAAATCAATTGATTTTGATCGGGACATTAAAGAAATGGATGGTAGGTCATTCCATTCATTCTAACAGACCGTTGCTTGGACTATTAACGCACGTAGTTTCTACTGCTGGCATTCCAATTACTTATTTCCTTGTCCGAATTCCGAATGATTCCTCACAACGATACGCAAATTTTTATGGCTTGATTATGCGCTCTGATCATTAAGACTGGAAGGACTTATTAAAATATTGTCATTGAGTAACCACAATGTGTTTTAAATGTTAAAGTTTTGCATTTGGATGCAGTTAAAAGCCGAGTTAAGTATATGTGTATGGCAGTTCAAATTTCAAAGTTTTAGTAAAGAATTCGAGTGAATTTACTGAAACTAAAGTTTACGTTATTTGGAGGGAAATGTAACATTAAATGATTTTCTCTTGATATAGTATGTCTCGCATATTTTTGCGTTCTTGAGTTTGATGGTTTTTGTTATTTTGTTTAGTTATAAGTATTTGTGCTTGTTATTAAAATGTAAATGTAATAATTTAAACTAAATGTTAATGTAATGCATTGCTAAAGTTTTTTCTTTTATATTTCATCATAGAAATCGCCAAAGGTTGTTTTTATTTTATTTTTTTTTTCGCTTAAAACAAAATGTGCTAAAATTGTGCAACGATTTGCTCTTTTTTTATCCTAGTTTCCGTAAAAGTTTTTAAAAAATGAAGAAAAAAGAAATTCTAACAAAAATTCTAACTGTTTGTCTTCAAATTCGCAACAATCAGTAAAAATAACGAAAAAAGAAAATGTGTCTTTTCGGAAGGTTCCGGAATATATTTCTCAATTTGTAACATTAAATTAAAACAACGAGCCACATGGGTCGTCTATGCGGGCCTCATTTTGTCCGCTGGCCGTAAGCTGTTCCCGACTGGCTTAAACCATTGCCAGTCACTGTTCTAAGATTTAAATTTATGTTTTGAATCATCTGTCATACTTTAAACCTCAACCCGAAAATTAATCTTTCAACTTTAATAAAGATATCTTTAAAATTACTAATATGAATTGATATTTTTGGCAACGATTAAAAAGCCCTTCTCAACCAAGACAAAAAAAGCAATAAAAGAATAAAAAAGAAATGTATTATATTTATATTTTGACTATAAAAGCAGCAGAAATTACATCGCAATTTTAATTTTTCACTTTCGAATCCGATTCTAAACTAGCATAATTGTTTTCAAAATCTTTCAAAACGTGTTGTTGCTATAATTTTAACAAAACAACTAACTGACGCAGTTGATCTATTAAAGTTTACTTTCTTCCTTTGTCCAAACATATATGTGGCCTTTTTTAGTGACACGTGTACCAAGAGTGAATAAATCTCAAGAGAAAGCAGTTTGCAGTATAATTCAATTAATTGAAAAAAGAAAAAAAAAACGGCTCACCGCATTTGCATATGTAAGATCGCTGTTGATTCGCTAGAAAGTAGTTTCAATGGGGTACAACTGAATGCGTCCGACTCGCGCTTCGAAACGCTTCAATAAAATCTCACATTGTTAAGAAAGCTATTGTCAAAAGAAAATTGCATTTCGTTCAGTGATAGCACCTACGCGAGCGAAAAAAAGTGTTTTCCCCGAGAATTGTTGTCTATGTTTGCATGCTATAACGACAAAAAGCGATTTAAATTTTATTTGGACTCTTTATGGCGTTGGAAAACTCATTTTGAGAAATGTACAAAGGATCCCCTCTGCAGTTTAGAGAGAATAAAGTATTTGCCAGGCATGAGAAGTAAAAACAATCTTTGAAGCCTAAAGTAAAAAAAAAAAAAGAAGAATGAAAACACTTAATGAAAAATTCCTTCCTCAGACTTTATTTTTAGAAATATATATTATTTTTTATGGTAGTTTATAAAATACTTTTCATTTGCAAGTAACAACTTTTCAAATTATGATGCATACTTTTTAATATACAGCAAAATTCATCTCCCTTCTCATTCAGTAATCTTGTATATGTCACATTAAGTTCATTAAGATAATTTAAACATTGGATACTTTTTTTTTTTATCTGAAATTAAACGAAACACAAAGCATGGCAAAAGAAATGAAGATAAATTGGATAGATTTTTTTTTAAACCTAAATGTTTTACTTTTCCTTTCAAAAAATATATTTTTTAAAAAATTCTTTTAAATGATAAAAAGGATCATTTGTACAATAATGTCGACATCGGTGACAATAAACAAAGTCTCAAATTATCAATGCTCACAATTAAGATATCGATGGTAGAATACATCGGATCAAAAACATTAATGTTTTCAAACATCGATAGTTTAAAACATCGAATACTTTAATACATGTGCTGTTAACAGCAAATCAAAGCTATTATGGAAGGAGTAAACTTACTACATGTGTGTATTAAATTTTCATCTAAGATTTTTGAGCTATCAATGATGATTATAATAATAATGAAATATTAATAAAATATTAATAAAATATTTAAAACACCTTATTTTCAAATTAAGTGATTCAAAGGAATAAGTAACTAATGCATTAATTTAGAATGTAAAACGTTGAAACAATAAAACAAACTAATAGGAGTAATGTCATAATACTTTTTATTTTTCCCAAGGAATAATACAAAAACAAAAAATTATATTTTTTTGACTTTAATATGAAATAATTAGAGACATTAGCAATATTTTTTAACTGAAGAGAACAAGGAAAAAATCATAAGAATCTAGATGTAGTCTAGTACATTTTTTCCTATCTGAGTTATAAAGAAGAATTAAGGAAATATATTTAAAGCACAAAACAAATTCAAAAATTATAAATTTTTAGGCAACTAAAAACATACCACTAACACAGAAAAATGGTATATTATCGATGTAATGAAACGCAATAGCTGATCATTTTCATTGCTTCTGAAAAATAAATGCAAATGCTATGCTACGATAAGTAAAAACTGACTGCAAAATTCGTACAATTTGAAAAATCACATTTTCTTCACACATTAAACTTCAAACCGTTGTTATTTGCTATATTTCCACCCGAAGTGGGTGATTAACTGCGAGTGTAAAGCGGTCTAAATAACAAAACGCTGCGTTTCATAACTTTTTGCTTGTAATTTCTTCCAAAAACAGTTGGATAATGACTTGGAGAAAACATAAAAGTTAGATTCCGTTTTTATATGACTAAATTTTTTTCGCTTTATACTTTTCATATTTTAACTCTGAATCTAGTTTTGACCATTTTTGCAATTGGAAGTATGCATCTAGGAAAAACTGCAGCAAAAATAGTGGTCTTGCTGGTAAAACGGAGACACTGTGTATATTAGATAGATATAGAATAAAGTAAAAATATACTTTGCTAAGGTATTGATTAAAAGTATATTGAACTGAAATATTTTACGGTTTACCTTAAACAGCGCCTGGAATCAATTCTTTGTTATTTAAAAAAAATCAATAGTTTTAATTCAAATTTTTGATTAAGATTTTTCTACAACTTCTGCGTCGCTATACATTATTATTATGTCATCATCTTATGCTAAAAATAGGGGGGAAGGGGGAGAATATTATAATTAAAAACGGGGCAGTGAATACATAATGGCTGGAAAAAGGAACCCTAAGATATTTTGCGAGTATGTATAAATGCTTTTACGAAGGTTTTTTTTTTTTTTTTTTTTTTTTTTGATAGTGCTGCTCTGTTCTATGTAGCATAAACTAGGGATCCACTACTGTATAATTTTCAAAAAAATGAAAGAAGAACTAAAACTGCCCCTTGATTTTTTTTTTCAATGATTGCACGTAAGAATAAATACAGCTCAAATGAATAAAATTTAAAAAAAAAGAAAAAAATAAATAAAAGGAACATAATGGAAAAAAGCAAAGAAAGAAAATACATAAATGTCGCGTGAGCCTGATACATCTTTTGCGTAACCAAATAAGATTTTTCGAACTTAGTAACTTTACACTTCATCAGTTCTTCAAACACACTAAACTTGATGCATATGTTGAATCTTCATGCAAATCAATTCTCCTTCAGAGACGAATGTGTCGCAGAGAACTTGAAAATTATGATTAATGACACTCTGTACGTTTTAAAATGGATTTTAAAACTAAACACCTGTTACAAGAAATGTAATCTTCTCATTCTTTAGATTTTCCTGAATAAAATTCTGTGATACGATGGATGTACATTGAGCGAAGTACTACACTAATGTGACCAACAATTTAAAACGTACTCTTTTGGAATTACTTTTGCAAGATTAAAATCACATTTTTGGATTTTGAATAACATTTCTTGTTTTATAAAGTCTCGAGAGTTGTCAACAAAGGAAAGTATGCCCGGAATTGTGATAAATGATTTTCCCTTCCCAAACACTTTTGACTAAAAGACTTTTCGTTAACTTTTAAAGCTTTCCTACTTTAATTCTTCATTCAAGTATATTCATTTATGGGATGTGAATACAAGATGGTTGAAAAAGCAACCTTAAGATATTTTGCGCGTACGTATGAATGCTTTTACGAAGTTTGTTTTGAAAGTACTGCTTAGTTGTATGAGGTATAAACCAGGGATTCACTAATGTATTATTTTCAAAAAAATGAAAGAAAAACTATAACTGACCCTTGTGTTTTTTTTTTTTTTTGAATGGTTGCATGCAAGAAAAATTACAGCTAAAAGAAATAAGATGGAAAAAAATAGAAAATGTAAAAGGAACATTATGGAAAGAGGAAAGAAAAAAATACATAAATGTCGAGTGAGCCTGATACATCTTTTACGTAACCAAATAAGATTTTTCAAACTTACTAACTTTACACCTCATCAGTTCTTCAAAAATACTAAACTTGATGCATATGTTGAATCTTCATGCAAATCAATTCTCCTTCGGAGACGAATGTGTCGCAGAGAACTTGGAAATTATGATTAATGACACTCTGTACGTTTTAAAATGGATTTTAAGACCAAACACCTGTTACAAGAAATGTAATCTTCTCATTCTTTACATTTTCCTGAATAAAATTATGTGATATGATTGATGTACATGGAGCGAAGTACTACACTAATGTGACCAACAATTTAAAACGTACTCTTTTGGAATTACTTTTGCAAGATTAAAATCAAATTTTTGGGTTTTGAATCACATTTCTTGTTTTATAAAGTCTCGAGAGTTGTCAACAAAGGGAAGTATGCCCGGAATTGTGATAAATGATTTTCCCTTCCCAAACAATTTTGACTAAAAGACTTTTTGTTAACTTTTAAAGCTTTCATACTTTAATTCTTCATTCAAGTATATTCATTTAGGGTAACTTTGAACCTTATGGGTGTATTCAGTAAGTTACCGCCCTATAGCCAGGCCTAAGGCAGAAATACATGAAATACACCGCCAGCTCAGTCAATTCCAGTCGAGGACTGCAGTTTCGTGCTTATTAGAACTCAACATTCACTTGAGTGCACTTTTTTCCGCTTCGCATATGTTTTTTAGTATATTCGTTTTCAAAAGTCAATTGTACAAGTCCCAATGTTGTGCTTTGCTCGTTGGCTTGGGTATAACATATGTTTCCCATTAATTACTTTACAAAATAAAATGGAAATATACAGCCAAATGTATAGTTCAATAGTTATCAAGTAACAATTTGGCAGCTACTCCAGAATGCTGATTCAAAATTGTTAATACATGACGCATTGTACTGAAAAAATTTTTATACCAGTAATGCCCAACCTTTTCCTTCTGGAGAATTGCACCTTGTTTCATAACTGGAAAGTTGCCCGTCAAGGCATGACGGGTGAAAGTTGCTTCTACATTTTAACGAAACCATTGCCTTCTTGATGATATTTTGATACTTGAAATTTTAACTCAAACTCCAGTTGATTAACCCTCAACTCCAACAGGTAGCGTTTATTGTTGACCACTGTTTTCGTTTCTGCATTCCCCTGAAATGACAGTCTTGCCTGCAAAACAGTTAAGTTACCAGATCGAGTTCAACCTTGTCCCAATAAAGCATTTCCCTGCATGGTAAACACTACCAAAACACATTACCATGGCGTGGCGCGAGTTTCATTGTTGAAACAGGCGCGTTACTCGATCGTTGGCTATTATATATATGAGGAATATTTCCACGGGCCACAACGCAAATAAAGTTTCAAAATATTTCGTTATTTTCAAAATAACATAGGAAAATATGGAAAAGGAAAGAAAATTACAAATCAATAGTTGTTGTAATTATTACTTGATTCTGATTTTATTAAATGCGTCGTTTTTCAGAAACTAACTTCTGAATATTTAGCTCCAAAATTGTGACATTTTCACTAATCTTGGTTTTAAATTTGTAACACGTAACAAACAACAGGTTACGCGGATCAGTTTCGCAGGCAGGATGTGGTCCAAGGACCGTAGGTTGGATACCACTGTTCTATGCAATATAGTTTCTTATAGAAATCTAATGATACTATGAAATAAGGCGAAGTTTTTTTTTTCTCATTACAACTTCTACTACTTTGATTTAAAAAATTTTACACTCACATTTATCGTGTATGCATTGCAAGTCTCACATGCTTGATGTTTCAAAATAATAGTTCGTTTAAAGGGCATTTATAGTTAGTTTTCTTTTGAATTTTAATTTCAATAACTATGCGTCTTAATCTTTTGTAATGATGTTTTCTTACGATTCCCGTGTAGATAAAAGCTATGGCTAGTCCCCCCTTTTTTGGGAGGAGAAGCGCTAGCAGGCGCAAATAAGCTTTATTTGACTACTCTAATACTTTTATTTAAATTACTCCATGCGATGACATTTTAGTACAGATCATCTAATTTTTGATTAGTTTAAATTTTTCACCTTACTTAGTAAAACTTTATGCATAATTTGCAGTTTTCAACTTACCCATCATAAAATATATGCAATAATTTTATATAAAAAGTAAGTTATTAATCGTATTTGTCAAAAAATAAATCAAAAAAATAAGTCAGTGACTGAGGAATTTTCGTGGCTAATTTAAAGCTGAAAATTGACAGCATATGTAAGAAAATTTCCTAAAATGGTATAGTGTAAGCATTGGTGTTTCTTTTTGAAATTGATTATTTTTATTACCGTACTTTTCCTTTTTTAAATATAGCTACAGATAATTCAGCAGAAGGATTCCAAAATGTAAACACTTAAGTAAATACTAGTCTTCTAACAACAGGGCGTAATTGATATTTCGTGTTAAAAAGCAGAGGGACATAATTGGAAAAAAGAATTAAGAAAGCTTAGTATTTAATGTTTCAATCTATTACGTATGAAATTGTTCATAACAATGCGTAAATATTGGCTAACTCATAACTGTAGCTGATGCAGTTCTCTGTGAGCTCTATAATCGGAAAAAAAAACCGTGTGTGTTCAAGAATTAAATGTGTTTTCAACTACAGCGAATAATGTATGCTCTGTTCAATGTTAAAATCATTTATATTATACATTTTATTCCTAATATGCTTTTCATACGGCTAAGTTATCACGAATCGTCTTTGTATCTCATCAAATTAGACATTTCTGACAGTATAAAATTTATTTTAGAATAAACCTTAAGAAACTAGAATGTTATTAAATATATATAAATAAATAAATAAATAAATATATATATATATATATATATATATATATATATATATATATATATATATATATATATATATATATATATATATATATATATATATATATATATATATATATATATATATATATATATATATATATATATATATATATATATATATATATATATATATATATATATTCTCGGTTTAACTTTATTGATCTTGTTTATTTACTGATTGTAATCTCCGTCATGAATGAACTTTGAAATTTTTTCTTCCTTATGATACAAACGAGTTCCTTCTGGATATATTTTATTTACCGCCTTTTTTGTATGCTTATCTGTAATAACTGAGACATTAAACAACCCATTTGCCTAATCGCAAAACTTGACAGTTGAATAAAATGGTACGATTAACAAATACTTAGCTCGATACCTTTTGAACAATAACTGTTACATTATTGTTTAAGGTTAAGCTTTGTTTTCATCGATTACTGACGATATGAAGTTAAAAATTAAAATAAAAAAAAATTGAACTTTGACATCTTGAATTCAAATTATGATTTTCGCAATCACGAGTGTGTATATGTAGGCGTGTGGGTTTGTGTGGGGGGGTATGTGTGTTTGTGTGTAGGGGGTATGTGTATGTGTGTGTAGGCATGTGCGTTTGTGTCTGTGTGCAGGCATGAATGTGTGGGTAGATGTATGTATGTGTGTGTCTGTGTGTGTATGTGTTTGTGTGTGTATGTGTTTGTGTATGTGTGAAGGTGTATGTGTGTGTGCTTGTGTGTGTGTGTAGTTGTGCATGTATGCGCGTTGTGCATGTGTAGGACATGGATGCAACCTGGAGACGACTTTCACTATAGGAGCAGCATCTTGAGGAGCCGGTCGACGGTGATGCTGCAGAGGGTGATGGTGGGAAAATAAAATCATAGGAACATCAAAACAGTCAAATGAAAGCAATAGGCGATCGTGATTGCTCAAAAAAAAGAAAAAAAACATTATAAAATCTTGGATAATAGTCTTTGAAAGAAGTACACCAACAATGAAACTTTATGCTCAGAAATCCTCATATATATAATAGCAAAATCACTGATCGAGTAGCGCTCTGACATCATCAACAATGAAACTCGCACCATAGCATGCGTGACGGAATTATTTCGTTGTTGAAGCACCAAAAATTCATTAAGTCAATTATAATTCGATATTATTTTTTGGCAATGTTTGACATGCAGCGAAATGCTTTATTTTGCCAAGGCTGAACTGGATCCGGTAATTTGACTGGTAAGACTGAAATTTTCGGAGAATGAAAAACGAAAAAGTGGTCAAAAATGTCCTCTATCTCCTGGAGTTTAGGGTTAATCCACTGGAGTTAGGGTTAAGATTTCCACAAACAAAATTTCACCAAGAAGGCTATTGCTTCGTGCAAATGTAGAAGCAACAGTGGCGGCTCGTGGAAGGAGCCAGAGGGGGCCCGGACACCCTCACTTGTTCCAGACAATAATTTCTTACTTTTTATTTATTTTCCTTTTTTTGTGCGTGCGTACGTGCTTGAGCGGATCAGATAGGCTGTGGTGGATTATCTGTTTTTTTCCCTCCACTCCAACGCATTGAACCTCAATATTTACAGCAGGATTCGCCAAAACCGTTGCTCTACTTGCATGTTGTTTACTTTACATAGCTTGAGTGTTCTTCTTACGTGATTCAGGCTATGTAAAATAAACAACATACAGTAAAGGAAGACGCCTTCACTTGCACAAGATTAGACCGTTTGTTCCTTTCTTGACTTTTCTTTTAAAAAGAAATATTTTAATTAAAAATTCTCAATAGTTACAGCTAAATTAGTCAGCTAGTTACCCTTCCTCCCGCCCCCGTCCTATTTATTCCTTCTTTTTCCAAGTTCGTCTGAAAATAAAATTGTCTCTCCTCCGAATCAGTCCCCCGCCAAAAACATTACGAAACATCTCAACTTTCATTTCCAGATCTTCAATTTCACAAAATTTCTAGGAAAAGTCTACGTTTACCTTACAACATCGCTTAAAACTCTGTTCGAAAATCGCTAAAAATTGCGTTTTTGGAGCTTCAATTTCAAAATATTTCTGTCCCTAATGTTACCAAATATGTTTGTACAATTGCGTTTTTAAGACTTAATTTTCAGAAAATATTCGGGCAAATGCCCCCGATCCGCCTTTCTTCAATATCATAATAAAATAGGTTTTTTTTTAAACAACCGCTTTTAAAAATATTTAAGTAAGAGTCTCTGAATCCATTCTTATAATATCATAGAAGATTGTGCTTGAGTTTTTAGGGCTTGAATTTTTAAAACAAAATCCAGGGGAAAGCTCCAGAACCCCTTCCCCGTAAAAATCTTCAAAGTTTGTCTACAATTGTGTTTTTGGAACTGCAATTTCGAAAAATTGAAAGGGGGAGAAGGAAGTAATTTATATTTATTTTTCAAAAAAAAAAAGAAGAAGAAGAAGAAAAACGTCGGGGAGATCCCTTACCCTAACGTCAATAAATATGACCTATAAACCGTTGTTTAAAACTTCAATTTCTACAAATTCCGTGGAGTCCCTTGTACCGTTCTCTTCCCTATCATCACCAATGACCGTCTAAAATTGCGTTTTTAAAATAACAACAAAATTGAGATATTTGATGAGCAAATCAAATCAATCAAGTTGATGAGATTTTTTTTCCTACTGTGCCCCCTCCCTAAAAATTATTTTCTAGTTGCGCCACTGTTGTGTGTTGTGTTGTAAGATGTACGTATGTGTATGTGTTCATATATCGTTACAAGATTTTTTTTTACTTCAAAAGATGTCTCCCCATTGATACACAGAAATTATTACTTATTTTAAAGTACTGCTCATGTAGTTTTAAAGAAAATGTGACAAGTTATCAATAATTTGAAGAAAATAAAAAGTTTTTTTTTCTTTGACTGCATAAAATTCTGAATATGGCCCATGGGTGCCGGCAGATTCATATCCAGATGGGTACATCCGCATGGTATTCGCTGAGAATTTTTTTTATAAGCTTTTAAATTTATTTATTTTTAGATTTTTTAAATTTAGTTTATTTATTTTTATTTTATTTATTTTAAAGCGAACACAGAGATGCATTTTCATCTTTGATAAAGTTAATGAATTTATCATTTTTACATACTTCTCTGCTCACAGTATTTTCGCACTTTTGTAATTCGGTCTTGCTTAAAATAAAATTAATTTTACACAATCAATTTTAATTTTATTTTTAAAATATTAAAAATAATATTACTATTAAAAATATTAGATTAATATTGCTTTTTGAAATTTATTTACTTTGAAAAGCCAGGAGGTGAAAATACCTCTCTTACCGGTGCTGCAAGGGAGGCATACTGCAAGCGTACTGGATATAAACGTGAGATTGATAATTTTCGTGATGTATTTTGTAGTTTTTCCCTAACTGATCAATTAAAGTTTATTTGTAAAAGTCAGGGGGTGAAAATGCACCACCCTACCGGCAATCATGGACATAAACGTGAGATTAATATATTTCGTGATTTACTATTTAGTAGCTTGTCCTGTGCTTAAAATGAATTTAATTTTATTAATTTAACACAAAAATAAAATACGAAAGTTTATATATTTTTTTTAATCCGGGGGGGGGGGGAGTAAGGGTGACCCGTGATCTGGCCCCGTCACTTTTTCAAGGCCTCGAGCCGCCACTGAAAAGCAATATTGTACCCGTCATACATAGACGGAAGGTTTTCTAGTATTAAAGTAAAATGATTTTTGATTTCGCTGTTTCGCTATTGTTTTCACGTATATTAACCACGTCAAACGGTTCACGCACGTCAAAACACTAAAGTTATATAAAGAAAGGTACATGTAAATTTACTATTTCTTACAAATAGATGTTTATCTAATGCAGGTGAGCCAAAAGTGACCAGTGTTCCTAAGATAGACCATCCGGTGAAATTAAAATTGATTTTTTTCTCTTCCAAAATGACGCTACATAATTGTAAAACCTGTCCAAATGGCTGTGTTTGAAGCTATCTACATAATCGGTCGCCATTGTATGCAGTGCACTTTTGAGGAGAAGTCTAGTTCTAACTTGCAGGTAAGAATATATTTTTAACCGACTTCAAAAAAGAAGGTTATGATTGTGTCTTGCGGCTTTTTATGTATGTTTTCGTATTATTTTAAGACTACTTGACCGATTTGATTTTTTTTTTTTTTTGGAAGGGTATACTTTCCAGATGGTCCCATGATAATTTGTTTTGGAGCGGAAAAGGGGTGGGTCCAGGAGAAATCCAAGAAACTTTGAATTTCACACGTTGAGGATACGTAATCCAGCTTGGGGGTCATTTATTAAATACGTTCGAATCTCGAGGGGGAGGGGGAGTTTGAAAATAATATCTACATACCCTTACTTTCGGGGGAGGGGGGATCAACTGAGTAGATTTAGTTTTAAAGACTAAATTCGTGTTTAGATAAATTAGTGTTTAATTCAGGATTCGGTGGGTTGTCAGTTACGTTAGGTAGTAATTATAGAAGGCTCCGACTTCAAAAGGTTATTAAAAATTAAGAGATCGTACATAATTAGTTAGGTATTTAAAAAAATTCATTGTATAGTAATTAAAATCAGTGTTTATTTCATAATTGGGTGTTTAGTTGATTTTTGTACTGGAATTGTAAAATAAATTTCATTTCTAGTTTTGTGTAGAAAATAGTATGTAAGTGTAATTTTTTGCTTTTGAGTTCCTGTGTGGTTTTTGAGGGCGTTTTTCTTTTAATTATTTAAAAGTAATTTATAATTTAAATGAGTTTACATTCATGGAATTTAGTTAAGATACATTTTCTGAAACATTATTTCATTATCTTTGTTTATATTGTCTTTAGTTTCCTTTAATTATAATAAATGTAACTGAATAATAATTTTATGTTGCGGAAAATGGTGACCATATGGATGTTCCAAATGTGTCTCCTCAAGAAAAAAAATATGCAAAATAATGTAGTAAGGAAATTTATGGCGTCCTAATGTTTTAGGTGCTGGCTTACTCCCATGCCTCGTGGACAATCAAATGAATTAATTATATCTACATACACGCAAAAAAAATATCATCAACACCACCTTCACTTATTACTTCACTTGTGTAAAAAGATTTATCTGGTTTTTGAGTGATCACGAACTGCTTATTATCTTCACTTGACCAAAACTGATGTTACTCTGATTTTTCAGATTGCAATGGCGACGAGAGTAAGCTAATTCGTTGTTTCAATAGTTATTAGATGACAAATTTTCGTCGCCATGTCAGGTACGGTTTGTAGTCAGGACAACGATTTGTAGTCCTGACTACAAACTGTTTGTGTTCTTTCAAGATTTTATTTAAGTAGATTTTACTTTTAAAAAACCTACGTTTTTCAAAGTAACTCGCTAAACCTGCGTAGGATTTTAAACCTACGTTTTTTTCAGGAAAAATATCAATTAAAAAAACAAAACTTCTACCAATGCCCATCATTTAAAAATTGATAAGAAATAAAGATAACTGCATATCGTTATACGCTGTAAATAATCCATATGCTAAGTGTACTGGTGGATATCAGCCATAAATCTTCCATGGATCATCGTAACTGCATCCTAATTACCATTTCTTTTGTTATAGATTTGCCTCGTATTGCCTATTCTAGAAACCAAAAGGGTGCAAATTTCATAGCCAAAATTCAAATGAATGCTGCAGGCTGGGAATCACGAATTGTTAACTATCCTTACTTGACAAAAGTTGGTCTTGCTCTGAATTTTCAGATTACCATGACGACGGTTGCTTTTAGTATTCACTTAGAGAGCGAAATTTTCGTCGTCATAGTTACAAATTGTCTGCGGATTAATACTACTCACTTTTTTTCATGGCTTAACTCAAATAGACAAAGCAGCAACGGTTTTTTACAAAAGGCGGATTACGTTTTTTCCGGGAAAAACAACTATATAGATGAACTTAACTTAAGCAGCAATACTTCATCTTAACACAAAATTTCCGGATAACTAAAAAAAAAGAAGCTATGCGCAGGCAATTCCTAAGGTACAAGGAACAGTGATTGAACTCCCCCCCCCCCCAGTGAATAAACACTCCGTTTTTATATTTATTTTTTTAAATAGGTTTTAAACATTTTTCTAATTCGAATTGACAGAAGTAAATTCCCTTTACCTCTTTACCCATTTCCAGAAAGAAAACGACAAGAAAATGCTGTTTTTGTCCACTGGTTGGGTTTCTCATTCACTGAATCAGGACCCCTTTTTTTTTTCATTTCATCCCCTCCCCCCAAAACAAATCATACAGCAAAACTGTAAACATTATCAATTTTTTTTAATAACTACATAGGGGAAAGAAAGGGACATGTGAACATGGTAAGTTTTACTAAGATAACGTCAGTCAAAAAATCTTGAAAAATTCTCAAGTAATGGCTGTACCAATCCTACTTCTTGGCCAAAGTTTTAGAGCAATAATACAGTGTATGTTTGTGTGGTGACAATTTCTTAGCTTTATTAAGTGTTGTATGTTATTTTATAGCTCTTTTCTTCACGTGGAAACATATTTTAAACCAACAAATCAGCTAAACTTAATCATTGCTAACCATTGTATGAACATTCAAGTAAATTTATGACAATGTTTAAATTTTTACATTAAACTAGCTGTACCCGACGCGCGTTGCTACGCCAACAAAAAAAAATACATCATTATACTGATTTTCATGATAATCGGTTGAACGGGGCAGAAGTTGCTACTCTGCAGTGCCACCTGGTGGCGAGTGGCTTCACTGAGCATATTATGCACCTTCTCCGTGGAAAAATACATATATATAGCAATTTTCATAATAATCGGTCCAGGTATCAAGTGAAGCCGTGACTATACTCAAATTTTGTACTCACGCAGTTTGCAAGATCAATCAATCGCTAAAAATATCAAATAGAAAAAGTTTTAAATCCCCCCGTTGCATGAAAAGCCATAAAACAATAAAGAAAGAATTTATTTGTTCAAACTCAAGAAAAGTGGCATCAGCTAACTTCTTATCAATGAGATCTTTCACGCGAATTAATTTCTGCAGCCGATAATTTTATTCGTATTTATCCAATGGATTGTGACTTAAATTGGAATAAAAAAGGAACTATCGATCGGATTTTTTTCGAACTGATCTATAAACATTCCCAGTACCAAAAATAACAAACGGTGAAAGCTTCAGCCAAATCTGCCGGGTAGTTTTTGAGTTCATGGATGACATACAGACAAACATTCATTTATATATATATATATAGATTACGAATTCTTTATTTTTGAAAATTAGTTCCAAGTTAGATGACGGGGCACTTATGAGCACAACCATGTAGGGTACACTTCTGAACATTTCTCATATTATCTACGTAATATAAATATTAGTGTAGGGTTATCGTGTTAGAAAAGAAAGGCATAAATATTTATAGTTTTTTTCTTTTGCTACAATCAGTTTGTAATTTACTGTTAATCATTATTACATTATTATTGGTAAATTATTTATTTAATTATATTTTTTAGTGTTTTTGTTTCTAAATAGTTGGCCAGGAATTTAGTCAAATATATAATACTTGCAAGAAAAAAAAAAAAAGTCAGAATATTTTGTTTTAACTAAATTCCAAAGTTACAAATAATTTTAAAATTCATCGTCATATTCTGTATGAGGCTTAAACACAATATACAACAAGAAAAATAGACAATAAAATATTCTTTATATTGCTTAGTCTCATAAGTTTCTTTATGCAAAGATCAGAACATTCTACGAAACTTTAAAATTATACTTGTATGATATAGTTCAGAAAAAATGTTTTCTTTCTGACACAGAATAGGTTACAAACCATTCAATGCAATTGTTATATACGTATATATATATATATATATATATATATATATATATATATATATATATATATATATATATATATATATATATATATATATATATATATATATATATATATATATATATATATATATATATATATATATATATATATATATATATATATATATATATATATATATATATATATATATATATATATATATATATATATATATATATATATATATATATAAATGAATGAATGTTTGTCTGTATGTCATCCATGAACTCAAAAACTACCCGACAGATTTGGCCGAAATTTTCCCCGTTTGTTATTTTTGGTACTGGGAATGTTTATAGACCAGTTCAAAAGAAATCCGATCGATAGTTCCTTTTTTATTCCAATTTAAGTCACAATCCATTGGATAAATACGAATAAAATTATCGGCTGCAGAAATTAATTCGCGTGAAAGATCTCATTGATAAGAAGTTAGCTGTTGCCATTTTTCTTGAGTTTGAACAAATAAATTCTTTCGTTATTGTTTTATGGCTTTTCATGCAACGGGAGGATTTAAAACTTTTTTTATTTGATATTTTTAGCGATTGATTGATCTTGCAAACTGCGTGAGTACAAAATTTGAGTATAGTTACGGCTTCACTTGATACCTGGACCGATTATTATGAAAATTGCTATATATATGTATTTTTCCACGGAGAAGGTGCATAATATGCTCAGTGAAGCCACTCGCCACCAGGTGGCACTGCAGAGTAGCAACTTCTGCCACGTTCAACCGATTGTCATGAAAATCAGTATAATGATGTATTTTTTGTTGGCGTAGCAACGCGCGTCGGGTACAGCTAGTGTTTCATATTGAATAGTTTTTCGTTGAATTATGATGCTTCTCCTGCATTTTCTAAGCTTGTTCCTATGCGTCCCAGGCTTGTTCACATGTGACCAATTGAAGACAATTTTTGAAAATTTCATGAAACAAAGAAATATTTTTTTTAAAAAATTGAAAAATATTCTAGGACACACACACACACACAAAAAAAAAAAAAGACTAGTCAATCATGGGGGCACTTTTGCTCTGAGATATTGATAATATTTTTTTTACAAATTAAGAAAGGAAGAAAATGTTCACATGTGCCCACTTTCCCCTATATTATTTAATGAGCTTTTACTCAGTCATGTGGCAGATATTACAATTTTCAACGATGCTATGAATTTTTGAAAATGAAAATGCTCTTAAGAATTTATTCACTGGCCGGACTAGGTTAAAAACGAATTTTTAAGATTTGACCAGCAAAAGTTAAAAATACATTTGAATCGAGACCTTCATTTTTTTTTTTTTTTTTTTTTTTTTTTTGTAAATTTTGATAGTTTATGTATAAAAAAAATATTCATATACATATATTAAGAAGTTCCGTTCAGAACTAAAGGAGCCAAATTTTCGTACAACAACTTCAACTTTCTTATACCTAATCAATGTTCTACTTCTTAGCATTAACAAAAAAGTATAGAATAGATTTATTTTTTTAAGCTAAAATCTAGCATTCTATTATCCAATTAAATTCCGGTAACATCAATATTTTGAAATGTTAAAATTGCACTTACTTTTGCCAAAACACGTAAGATGGCAGCACTAATTTGTCTCATAAAGGAATAAACGATTAAACAATGAGACCATAAAAATGGTCAAATTTCACAGTGATTTTTTTAGTAGTTCAGTTTCTTGCGTGTGGAAAGGACTGCATTTTTTTCATTTTATGATATTTTTGACTACTACTAACATGGAGTATATGGAGCACATGGGATTTCCCATTTAATGGATTTATATTTATAACATAATTGACGTAATTCCGGCATGCAGGGGTGCCTCCTCCTAAGAGTAAGGGCGCACCCCTCCCCATAAATATCGCAACCCCCCAAAACAAGAGCCCCCTCCCCCACAAATGAAAAAGAATACCCCTCATAACAACCCTTTCTAAAAACTGTCAATGGCGCAGTCTGCGCCTCCCCCCCCCCTCGTAGGTGGGCACCCCGCGAGGCATGAAAATAAGTTCTGAGGATTGAAGGACTCTAGCAATTCTTCTATTAGAAATTAAGGCTTCCAGCATACGAGACGGTTAGTTGAACTAACTTTTCGTTTTTCGACAAAGTTGCCTGTGAACTAGTCAACAGGTAGGATATAATATAAATAAATACCTTTGTGGCGAGGAATAACAGGAAATATCCAACGTTGTTTAGTACAAATAAACAGATTACAGAGTACACGTTTTTCGGGGTTTCAAGGAACCCCTTTTTCAATTCAAAGGTGTTTGAATTGAAAAAGGGGTTCCTTGAAACCCCGAAACATGTGTGATCTGTAATCTGTTTATTTGTACTAAACAACGTTGGACATTTCCTGTTAGTCAACAGGTGTTTCAGAAAGTCTCAGAAGAAAAGGGTACATAAAAAAACATAGTTCAAGCAGAGGCGTAGCTAGACCCGACTTTCGGGGGGGGTTACTTCTTTTATTTTATATATATATATATATATATATATATATATATATATATATATATATATATATATATATATATATATATATATATATATATATATATATATGTAAACTTTTTTAGTTTAAAAAAAATAATAAGATGGAGGTGAATCTTACATACTTTGGAATGGGGTGCCCCAAGTTCGATACTTATGTCAAACAAAACAAAACAAAAGCAAAGAATATTTTTATTTATTTATTATTTTTTTAATGTTTCGGAAAATTTAACTTTTTTTTCCCTCTATTTAATTTAAAGTGAAACTTTCTAGCAACGGGTCTAGTCAAAACCAGTCTATCCAAATCAAATATCTTGGGGGAAAATCAAATATCTGATGAGCGTGTTCCGTTCATTTTAGTGTGACTGCTTAATTTAGAGGCTAACACACATCTAAAAAAGCTGGCCTCCCTGAAAGCTAATAGATGCATCCATTTCCGCCTGTAAACTGGATGTTTGACTTTCAATCTCATCGGTGGTCAGACTGTTTTTACTAACTTGGTTCGCACTAAAAGCATGAAATAAAATTTAAAAAAAAAAAGACTTCTTGATTATAACCTGCAAAAAATGAAATGGCTTTCATATCGTTATATTTATACGTTGCTTTTTATATGTATTTACATTTATGCTAATTCTAAAGCAGTTAACAATAAAATTTGAATAAAAAAAAGGATAGAAATATAGGCGGGGTAGAAAGTTACTTGCACAAAGCTGCATACCATCTGTTTCTCCTCTCAAGTTTTTATTTTTAATTTTATTAGCTGCTTTAGAATTTACATAAATATCTACACTGGGGGGGGGGGGGGTCAGCGAAGTGAATTTTTCACCATAGTTATTCAGAAAAAAAGCTGTTTTGATTTTTTTTCTTTTTCTTCTCTTTTTCTTTTCTCTTCTTTTTTTTCTCCTTTCTTTTTTTTTCTCTTCTCTTTTCTTTCTCTTCTCTTTTCTTTCTTTCTCTCTCTCTCTCTCCCTTTTTTGAGACAAACATTTCGGGGGGGGTTTTGTCCCCAAACCCCCCCCCCCTTAGCTACGCCCCTGAGTTCAAGTTCCACACCACTAGACTAAGTCAACTTATTTCAACCGGCCGCTCCGCAACGCTGTTAATACTGAAATGTGTTGACTCCACTAGTTTACTCGTGTGTAGACCAAAAGCTTAGCACAATGTCTTTTTTGTTGATTCAACTCATCGGGATGAGAACAGCAGCGGAACATTTGCCTAGCGTGCCTGACGAGTTGACCCTCGTGTGAAGAATGCCCGGCGGTTCCTTAACTTTTCGATTTCCTATTCCACAGCTGATTCTACTTAGTTGCCTCGTGTCCTGACAATGTTGTTTTTGTTACTCTTATAAATATTTCTAAGTTTTTTTTTTCTTTTCATTATTTTGTGAGTTTTGAAAGTTCTTTTTTCAGTAAATAAACTAAAAAAAATGTGCATGTGTGTGTATGTGTGTGTTTTGTATTTATTTCGAAATGTGTTCGACACGATTTTTTTTAAAATTAAACACTAGTAAAAGGCATTTATTTATTACAGTGGAACTTCTCTGAGCTGCCACCCCTCCGTTCTGTAAAATTTCGGCCGTTAATAAGAAATATATATATTTTTTAATTTTAATTTATTGACATTTTTTTAGAGTGAGCGCCCTCATACCTCATGCTCTCTCCAGCGCTGCGGGGGTGCTGTGTACGCCACTGGGAAATAGTATGTATTAATTTATTAATGTTTACGTTTTTCGAAGAAAGGACACAATTTTTGACCAAGTTTTACTCTTTTGCAACAACGGGGTTGTTTCCATCAATAAAAAGTATTACTTTTATTCTCCGAAGTTGATAGAATGAGCAAAAAAAAAATAATAATAATAATAATAATAATAATAAAATAAAAGAAAATAATAATAACATGGAACGAGGAAAAACTTTTTTTTCAAAACGTATAGCTTTTTATTAAGTTATTTAAATGTCCGATTTTTCAAATAAGGAACTGGTCTTTTGACGTCACACGTTTAGCACGCTATTCCGTTAGCTCGCTGAATACTCACGCTTGCTGTCTATGCCACGCTTCCAGATATATGATAATTCAGAACCGATTTAAATATTGAGCTCTACTATTTCTATCAACCATATCGTTGCCAGTACATGTAAGCAAAGAAGCGTATTAAATTTTGCAGTGTGCGCTAAGGCCCCTAACATACGGGTCGACGCATCAGTTTAAGATCAGCCATTTTGGATCAGAGTGCGTGTTTGAGTGGTTGTCATTTCTGGCGAGTTATTGCGTTTGGTGATCGTTCATAACGAGCGATTATTAGCGGCAATTGAATTGTTTATTTAATAAAATACTTTTTTTTTTGGTTAATTTGGTACAACCCGTAACTCTACTGTAGTAACTTCCAGCAGCGCAACAATGAAAAATCCGATCCAAAATGGCTAAACTAACGGTCTAACTAAAACCTAATGACCTATCTATATAGCGACTCTACTCTGCGCTAATGACATTTCATCACTTCTAATGTCATCTGCAGAAGTGTAAAAAGTGAAATTGAATTTGCGGACCGATTAAAATTTTGTTACAAAATATGAAAATATTTTCTCAAATATTATGTCAAATTATTTTTAAAATGGTCAAATTCTATGTTTTATGTCTGTCCCTTTAGGAAAAAAAAACTTTTAAAATTTCGGAAACGACCCCATTGCTTTCAAATTCCGTTTTTAATTCAAAATGTTCATCCCTAATCAATTTATTTGTCATTGCATCTGTATTTCCGATGAATGTATCTGTTATCCCCAAAATCACTTCAATTGAATGTTTAGTTTGCTAATGAAAGCAAAAGGAATTAGTAAATTGAGCGTTGAAGGCCGAATCAGAGCGTGAAAGCGCAACATCTGTTGAGACAGCAACGCTGAAAGGCATACAAATGTGTTGGTCAAAAAACAGTTAGTAATGCACACAGCAAAGTGATAAGTTAATTTAATGTAAACCAATCCCAAATAATAACATTTGATTTGATATAAAAACGCTTATTTTCGCTGACCAGTTAACCATAAGACATTTCTCTCAGTTGGCATTGTAATTATCAAATCACTATACTGCTGCTCCGTGCTGAAATAATTCGAAATCCTACTATATTAACTCGCCTACCGATTTTTTATTCTCATATTACTCAGAATGTCCATACGTTGTTCGAGATTCATAAAAATGATCTTCAACAGTGTTGCAGAATACACATATACACTGATCAACTAATAAAAAGAGTGACATTATTCCATAACAATACAATTATTTTTCAGCCAATTAGACCTTGAACTAAAGGCATTATTTGCTGTAAGCCTCCTTGAAATAAATGGCTCTCTGTAGATTAATTTAAAAAAAAAATAGTATGTAGTGGTCATCACGAAACTTTCTTCTATATTTTTCTTTTTTTTTTCTGATACCTACCCATGCTTGACGAGCAAGCAATATTCCCCACAAAAACAAAATTACACATGCAAAAAACTTGACTGTCTGAATTATTGCAAAAACAAAGAGTGAAAATTGAAAGTTATTTTAAAAGCCTTGTTTGAATTAATTACAAAAATTTTTTTTGTTAACAAACATAAGATGGTAACAGTTAAAAATTTTAAATCATTGGGATAATATTTCCTATCATTTCCATACAATTAAAATCACGAGAAATACGCAGACGACAATCTAATACGATTTATCTTTCTTATTGTTGCATTAATAAAGCTATTTTCATTCGCAATAAAAAAAAAATCAACATCTCTTGGAGCGATTGGCGTCAAAATTTAACCAAAGCCTGTTTACATATGGATTCACATTTATTCCAAATTTCATCCAGAACGTAGCATTACTTCTTGAGATAGGGCACTCACAATGGAAAAAGAGAACGTTCGATTGCGCCACCCCCTTTTCAGCTGTTGACACCAAAATAAAATCAGCTCTTATACCCACTAAGGGCTACTTGTCGTAGAATTTTTGTTTGATTCCGTTCGTTATTTCTTGAGATACAGCAGCCACAATTGACGACAAAAAACGTTCTATAACTCAACCCCCGTTTGAGCTATTGACACCAAAATTGAATCAACACCTGCTCCTGTTAGGAGCAGCATATGGACCAAATTTTGTTTGATTCCGCCAGTTACTTCCTGAGGAATAGCAAGCACGCGTAACTCAAAAAACGTTCTATTGCTCCACCCCCCTTGGATTAATTCACTCCAAAAACCAATGGGCACAAACACATGGGGGCACATATGTGTACCAAATTTCGTTCGATTTCATGCGGTAGTTTTTGCTGTAGAGCGTCCACAAAAAACTGGTCACACACAGACGTGATACACACACACACGGACACACACACATATACACACACACACATATATACACACACACACACACACACACAGATGGACAGACATTTTCCAAAAATAGTCGAAATGGACTCAGCACACCTCAGAACGTTCGAATCCGTCAAAATTCGAAATTTGAAAATTTGCACGAATCCAATACTTTCTTCTATATATTAGATATAGAAGAAAGTAAAAATTGAATTTTGACGTCTTGAATTCAAATTATGTTTTTCGCAATCACGAGTGTGTGTGTATGTATGTGTGTGTGTGTGTATGTATGTGTGTGTGTGTGCATATGTGTGTGTAGGCATGAGTGTGTTGGTATGTATGTGTGCATATGTGTGTAGGCGTGTTTGTATGTATGTGTGTAAGCGTGTGTATATGTATGTGTAGGCGTGTGTGTATGTATATGTGTGTAGGCGTGTGTGTTTGTGTCTGTGTGCAGGCATGAGTGTGTTTGTATGTGTGTGTATGAAAGTGTATGTATATATGCGTGTGTGTCGTGTGTAGGTGTGTATGCATGCATGTGCATTCAGGATATGGACGCGACCTGGAGACGGGTTTCGCTAGAGGAGCAGCATCGTGAGGAGCCGGTCGATGGTGGTGCTGCAGATGGAGGCGGGGAGAAAATAAAATCACAGGAACGCCAAAAACAGTCAAATGAAAGCAATAAGCAATCGTGATTGCTCAAAAAAATAAATAATTAAATAAATAAAAAATAAAAAACGACTGCGTAGCAAATGTAGAATCAAGAGGGAAAATGGAAAATACTTTCAAATGCCTTATACTATTAAAAATCAATTACAAATATTTTATTAGTTAACAAATAGAAACTGACAACAGAATAAAAGTTTTAAATCATTGCGTTTAATTACCGTGTCGGTCAACAATGAATTCGGTTATTAATCTTTACTAATAATAAAGCTGAAAGTCTCTCTCTCTGGATATCTCTCTGTCCGGATCTCTTTGACGCGCATAGCGCCTAGACCGTTCGGTTGATTTTCATGAAACTTGGCATAAAGTTAGTTTGTGGCATGGGGTTTTGCACCTTTTGCAGCGATTTTTCGAAAATTCGATGTGGTTCTTTTTCGATTCCAATTTTAAGAACATTTTCCCGAGCAAAATTATCAGAAGATGGACGAGTAAATTACGAAATTCTCATAACGTGGAACCGTAACTAGGGCAAGCCATTTGGCGAAAAATTCACCCTACATTATTTGTAAATATACAGGCGAACCAAAAGACTTTTTAATTTTTTTCTATGGGCAAAAACCGTGCGGGTACCACTAGTCGCTGAATAAAGGTGTAGCCGTATTTAAAATCTGCTTTAAAAAGCATTATAATTCGAATTCTATATAACACAGAAGTTCCAAACACATTCTATCAGACGCAGAAAAAAACCTCTTTGTTTGGGTAATAAGTTTTAAATTTTTAAATATATTTTCTCCGCAAAAATCTGCAAAAACCTTTTAGAGGTTTTTAATTAATATATATGTTAAGTAATGCCTTCCGAAGACGCAACCTAGCTAAGAACATTGTCAATCAACTCTCCTTTCCATCCGTTTAGGAGCTAGGGTGTTACTGACAGATACACATACACACAGATACACATACACGACGAAATCATAACCCCCTTCCTTTGCGTGTCCGGGGTTTATGAAACAGAAAGTGAGTAATTATCCTGAAAAACTGGGATGGACGCATCACTCGGCGGCCGCTTTGAAAGGGTTGGGTGGCCGTTGGTAGTCTAGGGGTGCGGTTTAACATCAAATCTACGGGCTAAAAACTTCGTGCCTAAAGATGGTTATTAATAGGGGTGGTCGTTTGAGACAGTTAGCCGCTCGAAGTGGTTTTACAGTATTCCTGAAAAAAAATGAGGGGTAAGCTTCAAAAAATGGGACCGTTTTCAAAATTTTAAAAGTATTTTTTTTTTCTGAAAGAGCATGCTTAAAAACATAGGATCTGACCATTTTTTAAATAATTTCTTAATTTTAATATTTAAAAAAAATCCTTAAATCGGAGAGCTTTCATTGTTTACGACTTCTGCCGATGACATCACAAATGATGAAATGCCATTCAGTGTTGACATTCCCAGTACAAAATATTTAACTCGCATCTTTAATCACGTGTATTGGCAGCGATATGGTTGATAGCAAGCGTAGAGCGCAATATTCAATTCGCTTCTTGATTATCATAACGTGGAAACGTGGTAGAAAGATGCGCCAAAGTGCATTTGTTTGTGACGTCATCAAGACCACGTCTTGTTTGAAAAATCGGACAGTTTAAAAAATTAATTTTAAAAAAACCGTTGGAAAAATAAAAGTATTTTCTGGGTGCAAGTCTTTTTTTTTTCTCATTCTATCATTTTAATGACTAGAAGTTGTACTTTTGACTTAAGGAAACCACCCCATTCTTGCAAATATAAGTACGAACTATTTAACACAAAAACCAATAATAATAATAATAATAATTATAATTATAATAATAATAATAATAATAATAATAATAATAATGAGCATTGAGTACATTTGAACTAAACCGTAACTTAATTCATGAAAAATCCTAAACGATATTTTCATTTAATTTTAATTCAATTCTGAAACTGTATTATGTTTCCGTTCTTACTACTGAATATATTTCAACCAATAAATGCTTGCATTTAGGAAGTTGACCACATTCTTGTTTTATCGCGCTAATCCGTCAAAGAAATTTGGCACTATTCCAGATAACGCTGAGATGGCCAGCGCATGGAAATCGGCGAAAGCTTACATTAGCTACGCTACGATTGAACATTTCTGTTGTATTTCAAGTTAGCTACGTTTAATCTTACTAAAACTTTCCTTTACGCTTACGGCCGATTTGTAAAACAAACGCTAGTTTCAAAGCACATGCATGTTTTGCGACCTCCAGTTAAAATGTGCTTTATCAGCGGTTAAACACCGGAAAACGGGTGTTGACATTTGGCCTTCTGCTTTGTGCGTCTATCACTCGGTGGAAGTCTCGTGGGTAAGTTTTTCGGTATTATCTGTTCCGTCGCGTCTCGTCGATTGGTTCTATGCCAATAAATATGTACAGTTTAAAAGGAATAATCAACGGACTTGGCATTTAGTCTAATTTCTATATCATATTTTTCTGACAGTTCTGATTTCAACGCTACGTTATGATTGTCTTTTATTTTCGATTCCTTTTGTTTTCTCTCTATCGATTTTAGATTTTTAAAAAAGTCAACTTTCTGAATGTGTTATTGTAAGAAGTTTTTGTTAACTTAATTTACGGTTCGGTTATTATTATTTGGAATGAAATATAAAAGTGTACGTTTTTGATGCACAAAATCTATTCGCAACTCCAATAAACTATAGGGGGCGCTGCAGTCAGTCTAATGGCGGATGAAAAAGGTAAAACAAATGCCGTAATTTATAACTTGTTTTGACGCTTAGTAATTTTTCATCGTGTTTGTGGGAAGCTTTCCTTTCTATTCTTCTGAAATTACACTACACCACAAACTGTCTGAAGCCTGTAATTTACCCCAAATGAAAACACGTGGAATGGAATGTTTTACCCTTTTCTTTAGTATTGTTAAACACCGCAAGGTAGCGTATTCGAGCTCTGGAGTTGCGAATTTGAAACTACGATGTTGCGGCTGTCACGAAACTTTCTTCCGTGCCCATACAATGAATTCTTCAATCTGAAATATTGTTGCAGATTTTGAAAATAAAATTATTTTTACGTTTTAATATTGCTAACTTTCCTGTTTATTCCATAAATTTTCGTCTTAAAATTACAGTAGTTCTTCAAACGTTACCTAAATGCTGACTTTGCCTGGTATGAACTATTTTAACGTTACTCATCTAGGATTGGCGAGAAATTTAAGAGTCAAGTTTGCAACTTATTTTTCACTCCGACCATTTTCTTTGTTACTTGTGTTCTTCATTTCTAGCTGCCTCTAATTTTCATTTGATAAAATTAATTATTTCATGAACATATAAGTATTTGTTTCGAACAACAAATTTTGAAAAAATACACTATTTTTTGCGTTTAAATATGGCTAAATTTCGTGTTTATTCCATAAATTTTCGTTTTAAAATTACAGTAGTTCTTCAAACCTTACATGTATATTGACTCTGCCTGATATGAACTATTTTAACGTTATGCATCTAGGATTGGCAAGAAATTTAAGAGGCATCGCCAAGTTTGCAGCTTATTTTTCGCTCCGCCCATTTCCTTCGCTACTTGTGTTCTTCAGTAGCTGGCCTTTTATTAGCCTTTAATTTTTAGTTGATAAAATTAATTATTTCATAAATATATGATAAAATTTTGTTTCGAACATTGATGGAAAACGTTGTTGTCGAAGAACAGATTTTCAAGCTTTCTTTTTTCTTTAGCAGTATTAAGGGTCACTTTTAAAACAGGTTACAAAATGTTTGCTAGGTAGTTATCCTTGCGTGAGACGTGCCAAACTGGCGAAAAAAATTTCATTTACTAAAATATCTGTTGTTGTGTTTGCTTCTCGTACTTTCTTTATCTTTACTAATAATAAAGCTGAAAGTCTCTCTGTCTGGATCTCTCTCTGTCCGGATCTATGTCTGTTACGATCTCTGTAACGCGCATAGCGCCTAGACCGTTCGGCCGATTTTCATGAAATTTGGCACAGAATTAGTTTGTAGCATGGGGGTGTGCACCTCGAAGCGATTTTTCGAAAAGTCGATTTTGTTCTTTTTCTATTCCAATTTTAAGAACATTTCCCCGAGCAAAATTATCACAAGATGGACGAGTTATCATAACGTGGAACCTTTAGCTTGAGCAAGCCAATTGGCGAGAAATTCATCAAACATTATTTGTAAATATACAGGCGAACCAAAAGACCTTTTACTTTTCTACTACGGGCGAAGCCGTGCGGGTGCCACTAGTAATTTATATTTTGTAAGAACTTTTCAGTTTAAGTTAATTTTTTTTTTTTTTTTTTGGATTGCTTTTTATTTTAATGATTAAATTTCACGATTTAGTGGCATAGCTTCCTTTTAATGAAACATTCTGTCTTTTTAAATCGTTTTTTTGTTGAAAAATTTTGCATCAAATTTTAAATTTCAGCAATATTGAATTTGCCGCTTGTTTTACCTACTTAATCGAAAAATTAAGAAAACACATCTATTTTTTCCACGCTTTTAAAGTTTCCTAATATTGGAAGATCTAGTAGATAGATTCAATTTTTTTCATCCAAAAAGCCCACAATAATACTATAATGTACTTTAAAGTCAAAAATATTGAGAAAATTACTGATTCTAAATATGTTTAACTGAACAAGCTTCTATCATTGTTATGTGTGATATTTTACAAAAGTGTAACTAAATAGTTTAAAGTGCCTTGAAAATTAAAGTACAAGGCTTCTAACACACGTTAAGTGACAGGGTTTTCCAGTGATTTCCACTCGCTGCAAAAATTCTGCAAAAATCCAGTCGGACAAAGTATCATTTTGTTCATTTTTTCAGAACATTAAAAGTTCAAAATTAAAATTGCTCAACTAATAAATAAATACATTGATGATTATTTTCGTTTAAGGAGCATTTTGTAAATCAAAATAGCCCACATATCTCAGTGTCTCTTATATGTGCAATATTGCAAATAAAAGAGGGAGAGAGGAAATATTCGTCCCTTTTGTTGTAGGATGTTAATAAAAACTGAATCCTCATTTTTATAATAGTGAAAATCATGATCGAGTAACGCTCTGGCGTAACGAACAATGGAACTCGCGCCAAAGCTTGCGTGACTGCATTATTTCATTGTTGAAGCACCAAAAATTTCGGTAAATTATTAATATTTGACAATATTTTTTGGCAATACTTGACATTTTAGGAACATTTTGACAAGACTGTACTGGATCCTGCAACGTAATTGTAAAGAAATAAATAACTGGTCAACAATGAACGCTATCTACTGGAGTTTAGGGTTAATCAACTGTAGTTAGGGTTAAAATTTCATCAGACAAGCTATTGCTTCATTCAAATGTAAAAGCAATTTTTACTCCGTCATACCTTATCGTAAAAAAGTCTCAAAATTTTAGTTTTTATAGGTTAAAACTTCTTTTTTGATAGCATGCCAATACTAAAAATATCCATACCTTATACTTTTTTTAAAAAAATAATCCGTTCTTAATTTTTTTTTTTTTAGAATACGATGAATTTATATATATATATATATATTTTTTTTTGAGCAATCACGATTGCTTATTGTTCTCATTTGACTGTTTTTGGCGTCTTTTGATTTTTCCCACCGCCACCCTCCGCACCATCACCGTCGACGGGCTCCTCACGATGCTGCACCTATAGCGAAAGCCGTCTCCAGGTTGCATCCATGTCCTACATACACGCGCATACATACACAACTACACACACACACGCACACACACAAACACATACACAAACACATACACACACATACACACACGCATACATACAGACACCTACACATACACACAATAACATACACACACATACACACAAGTACCCACACATTCATGCCTGCACACAGACACAAATACATATGCCTACACACATACACATACCCCCCCCCCCACACACACACATTCATACACACAACTACCCACACACTTATGCCAGCACACAGACACAAACACACATGCCTACACGCATACACATAACCCCTACACACAAACACATACCCCCACACACAAACACACACGCCTACATACACACACTCGTGATTGCGAAAAGCGTAATTTGAATTCAAAATGTCAAAATTCTTTTTTTTTTTTGATTATAAGATACATTTTAAAATATATTTGCTAACTATAATAAATATTAAATATTGCAATAAAATATCAATTTAATCATGCAACAAATCTGCATTGCAACAATAGTTTTAAGAATTAAGCTAACGGAAAATCTGGATTTTTATTTTGTCCAATTTCCTCTAGCATCCGAACAACAGAAAAGTGTACAAAATCTTATAAATGGTGCTGCCATCTCGGGGACAAAAGACAGCACTATTTGTTATCCTCTTGCTTTCTTGACAGAAATCGCTACTCCATAAAATATAAAAGAATTTAAAAAAAAAAGCATTATAAAAAAAATCTGTCACACAACACCTTGCATTTAGCCTCTGACTTCAATTTGAATCTTGACACATTGAATTCAAATTATGTTTTCGCAATAATGAGTCGCGATAGGACCCTACTCGTTGGGTTCGTTGTTTTAACAAATGGTTTATATCGTATATCGTGTTTGCGAAAAGCATAATTTGAACTCAAGGCATCGAAATTCAAATTCATGCTGATGGCGGATTGAAAATTGTTCGGTGCTAGATGCTGTTCCTATCTAAAGAGCATCGTGTAAAAATGAAAGGGTCGGGTTTTAACGGGGGTGTTTGTAATCCGAAATTTTCGAAAATTTTGGGTTGCCGATTTTGAAAATTTTGGTCTGGAAACTCTAAAACTGAAAAATTATATTGAAAAAAAAAAACTATTAAAATTGTTTTCTTTTATGATTTCAATGATTTTTGTATGTATATATGAAGATTTTTTTTAAGGGGGGGGGGGGGGGTCGAGCTTCCGAAACTTTAACTGTCTTCAGAAAATTTTACTTGAGTCCACTTGCACACCCTGAGTGTAAATAAAGTCGATACCGAGGGCCACCACCCGGGATTAGTAGGTTCCGCTTATGGAGGGGCTTGGTCAAAAGTGACCTGGAACGTATAGCAATTCGGGATTTCAAAAAAGAAATTTAATTTGATATAGTACTAGTGGTACCCGCACGGCTTTGCCCGTAGTAGAAAATTAAAAGGTCATTTGGTTCGCCTGTATATTTGCAAATAATGGATGGTGAATTTCTCGCTATGTTCATTTGCTTGCCCATGTTACGGTTCCACGTTATGATAATTTCGTAATTTATTCGTCCTCGTTGTGATAATTTGCTCGGTAAAATTTTCTGAAAATTGGAACAAAAAAAGAACAAAATCGAATTTTTTAAAAACCGCTTCGAGGTGCACACCCCCAGGCTACAAGCTAATTTTGTACCAAATTTCATGAAAATCGACCGAACGGTCTAGGTGCTATGCGCGTCACAGAGATCCAGACATACAGACTTTCAGCTTTATTATTAGTAACTAGTGGTATCCGCTCGGCTTCGCCCGTAATAGCAAATTAAAAGGTCTTCTGGTTCGCCTGTATATTTACAAATGATGTGTAGTGAATTTTCTCGCCAATTGGCTTGTGCCCACGTTACGGTTCCACATTATGATAATTTCGTATCTCGCCAATTGGCTTGTGCCCATGTTACGGTTCCACGTTATGATAATTTCGTCATTTATTCGTTCATCTTATGATACTTTTTTTCTTAAAATTGGAATAGAAAAAGAACAAAATCGAATTTTCGAAAAATCGCTTCGAGGTGCACACCCCCATGTTACATACTAACTTCGTGCCAAATTTCATGAAAATCGGCAGAACGGTTTAGGCGCTATGCGCGTCACAGACATCCTACAGACATCCAGACATCCAGACATCCTCCGGACAGAGAGACATTCAGCTTTATTATTAGTAAGTAAAGAAGATTTCCAGACGCCAACAGTTTTACAGAATACGTTTGATGTGTTTTTTTTTTGCGGTAATTTTATTTTTTTATTTTTCACACAATATACAAGTCGTATTTTGTTCTCGAAATTTGCTTCAGCTCTTAAAAGAGCAATTAAAAGACACTTGCTAAGAAATTGATGTTGATAAACCCGAAAGTAGGTTGGTTTAGTTCTGGACTAACTTCTTGTTGTAAAACAAAATCTGGCTTTGATTGAATCGTTTTGAGTTGTAAATGAGAATGAAAAAAGGAAATTATTTTGCGCTTTTTTTTCGAAGGGGGGGGGGTCATTTGGGGGGGGGGGTAAGGAAGATCATAAATATTTTTCAGATTGAACGCTACAAATTAATCTTTCAAAACCAATAATTCACTCTTCGGGAGGATTTTCTGTTTTTATTGAATTAGTCATTTGGAGTTGATAAATGTGTTATTTATGCTTCTTGGGTTATAAATTAACATTTTTTGTAACACAAGGCCTTGAGGAATCGTTTTAATTTCAATACTCTGATAGGTATTCAGAGGTCTATAAATAAGACTAATAAATATTTAAGCAATTCTGTTCATTTTAAATGAGGGATAAATACTGGATTTAGCTAGCCATTGTGCGAAAGAGTTCTTTCAGTTACACCAATTTAATTCAGATTTACGTGTCGGTTGCCGTATTTATATGCTAATTTATAACATTATGTGTTTAAGCAGCGTACTTATTTTTATAATTATGTATGTGTGTTATATTGAACAAAACGAAAATAATAGTTTTTTACAAATTCCATAATACATAAAAAGGTAAGGTTAAACTTGTAGTATACCTATTATAGGGAAACTTAACTATAACAATACTGTCTATAACAATGTACATGTCTTCTTTACTAATAATAAAGCTGAATGTCTCTCTGTCTGGAGGATGTCTGGATGTCTGGATGTCTGTAGGATATCTGTAGGATGTCTGTAGGATGTCTGTGACGCGCATAGCGCCTAAACCGTTCGGCCGATTTTCATGAAATTTGGCACGAAGTTAGTATGTAGCATGGGGGTGTGCACCTCGAAGCGATTTTTCGAAAATTCGATGTGGTTCTTTTTTTATTCCAATTTTAAGAAAAAAAGTATCATAAATTACGAAATTATCGTAACGTGGAACCGTAACATGGGCACAAGCCAGTTGGCGAGATACGAAATTATCATAACGTGTAACCGTAACATGAGTACAAGCCAATTGACGAGAAAATTCACAATACATTATTTGTAAATACAGGCGAACCAAAAGACCTTTTAATTTTTCTATTACGGGCGAAGCCGTGCGGGTACCACTAGTTAGCAATATTTTCTTTTGGTCCCGGTGAAATTTTCATTTATCTAATGTATTATAAAACCATTATTATTTTTTCTACTTTAGCCACGTCTCGAATACGAGAAAAAAATAACGGAAGAACATAGCTAGGAAATTATTGTATTATAATTAAGGGAAGAGTTTAACTGTATTGGCTTTCTGTTGGTAAAGGATTAAAACAAGATAATACCGAAGAAAAACTTTTTGTGAACCATAGCTGCTTTGTACATGAAATACACCGCCAGCTTAGTCATTCCCTCTGAGGACTGGAGTTTCGTGCTTATTAGCACTCATCAGTCCGGAATAGGAAGTGCCTGAGCTGGAGGTGGAAAACTTCTTGGGCAATTCCACGGTGTCGGGACGTAAGAATTACACGAAATTCAATTTTAAAAACCAACACATTTATTGGTTAAAAATTTTGAAACAAATCAAAATATTTTTTTTAAAAATACTTACTAATGTATGTAGAACTTTTTAGCATACAAAGAATTTCTGATACAAAATTTTATTTTACGAAAAAAAATATTTAACTCATGGTGTCGGACGTATGAGCTGAATCTGAAAAATGAGACTAGCTAAAGTAAAATCTAAGATTCTGGTCAATGGCTTAATCTGCAACAATAAAACTACTTTTATGTCAAAAAGCAATGATGAAATATTATTAACTCACAATTTTTTTTTTAATTTTAGAGGTATTAAGTGCCAAAATAGGGACTTCGGTATTGGTGTCAGACGTAAAAACTTGGTGTCGGACGTAATATGTGCAAAATTATCATGGTGTCGGACGTAAACAAAAGTGTTTAAAACCTATTTAAATTACTTTTAATTTTGCTTTAAACCTTGAGTAATATGTTAATGACAAAAAAGGAGATGTTTAGATAACTACAACATTAAATATCAAATATTTTTCGTAAATGTTGATTATCAACCACTTCTAATTGGGATAGGTGGAAAAAAAAAATTCTTAAATTTTTTAATTTTGTATAGAAGATTTTATCTTTCTCTTTTCGCCATTTAAAGTGCCCTTCTGTCCCATACATCACAGGTATTTCAATCATTTCACCATTTAACAGAGGAATGCATCCTGGGTAATAGACAGACTCATAGTTAACCGCAACCCAGTTGTGTACTTTAAGTTGTGCAAAATCTTCAAATTCATCCAATGCATCATTGTCAGATAATTCTTTAGAACAACCATCCTAAGTGTTTTTGACGAAGAAGTGTCTGAGACAGTAATTTTATTCAATTAAATTGCTTTGACTTCTGTGCATGCAGTACTACAAGGTTCTCTCAAATATTGTTACAATGTTGCTGAATTATGCTTGGTCTCTTCTGATGATATGTGTACTTAAAGTTCACTGCCGATTAATATGAAGAAGCCACAGATGCATAATTCTTGTGACATACTGCTCAACACTATTCCACCTTGTCTAGTATAATGAACCTTTGGTTGCAGTGGTAATTTGATTTGGTTGAGATCCCCCCCCCCCCCCCCGCCTTCATTTTACTTCCAGCTTTTACATTACGCCACTTTTTTGTTATCTTACCAACTATGCTGTCTACAGCTTCTTCCCCAGGGAATACTGCAAAGAAATTCCGGGTTTAATTTTGTGTTGAATTTCTGCTCAAATATATGTAAATTTTGTTAATAGGTAGCTTCGTTTAAATTGTAAGCTGGGTCTATCTGAGAAAACTTGTATATTTTTAGTGCTTGAGAATTTAGTTTTAAGATATTCCAAAAGGTAACTTATAAATTTATGCACGGCGAGTTTAGTATGATCCAAAGTATCAAAAATTATTGCAAAATTTTGAAAGAGTTCTTTGGAAATTCACGCACGGGATGTGAAGGTCGTCGCTTGGGCATGGCATGTGCAGAGTTTGCCAGATTGGATTTCGTTCTGCTGTAAAATTGTTGCATTTTGATATGCTTAAAATAAAGAAAAAAATATTCCTTATAAGTTCAGTGCTTCTAGGGGGGGAAAAATACGTAACAAATTGAACCAGTTGTGATTAATCAATTACCAGTTTAATGGTTTTAAAAAAAATGTCTTAAAGTAAGAGTACCTATTTAATAAAGACATTTTAATGACTAAAGTATAAAGAAATGTTATTATTGTTGTCCTCGATCCCTTCTATTTTAAATCAAAGAAATTTTGTAATCAGAGCAAGGTAATAAATTTAAAAACCTTGGTGTCGGACGTAATGTGGTGTCGGACGTAATTAATTTTTTACGCTCGACACCATAAAATAACAAAAAACTATTTATTTGAATTTCGTTTGGATTGCACATTTTCAATATTAACTGATGTTCTGATTTGCAGGTAAAATGTTTTGTAAAATATCCCGTCCTATTTTATACAGCACACACTTTTAGGCAATTTAGTGTCGGACGTAATTTCATCAAAGTGCTTGTTATAAATAAGCTATTAAAGACAAAAATATTTTGTTTAGGTCTCATTTTTTGAGCTACATTTGTTCTAAAGTGCTGTGGCAGGAATCTGAATCAGTTACAATTCGAAAAATATTGAAACTATAGTTTGAAATGACCAATTCCAACAAGGTATTAAAAAATCCATCATAGCAGCATGTCCAAAATACCTTTCTTCAAAGGCTTGTAACTCTTATAAACATAAACTTTTGTGGTAATTTTATTTATTTTCATATAATTCAACTCATAAGCTTCAAAATGATACCTAATTTGTGAGAAAAAAAGGATTTTGAAAAATTGGTCATCAGTTCCCCATTTCTTTGGAATTGCCCTCTTAAGGAAACCAAGGGTGTCAAACAAACTGGTAGCTAATGTACACTGGTGTGCAAAAATTAAGGACGAGACGGTTTTTTCAATATAACTTTGTACAAAAGCTTTCCAAATCATCACATTTAATACCGTAAGATCCCCAATACGTAAGGACATGTGTATATGTAAGCAACACTTACTAAAAGAGAAATCAGAGGGATAAAAAGAAGCTTTATTGAAAAAGTAGCACGGAGCGCAATGCGACTGAAGGCCGAAACATCCCTGTGATGGGTGTCCAGCAAGAAACATCCGGTCTTTAGTAGGGGATATGATCTCCCCCGACTGCTAGGCAGGTTTCACAGCGTCTGCCCATGCTGAGAATGAGGGTGTCAATGAGTTGTTGAGGCATTGCTGCCCATTCGTCTTGCAGCGCCAATCGAAGCTCCCGAATCGTTACTGGTGGTAAGGTACGAGCTGCCAAGCGTCTGCCTAGAAAATCCCATACATGCTCGATGGGATTGAGATCCGGAGATCGTGCCGGCCAATCCATACGTTCTATATCCTCACTCTCTAAGAGCTGTTCGGCAGCTACTGTGCGATGACATGGTGCATTGTCGTCCATGAAAAGGAACTGCGGACCCATAGCGCCTCTAAAAAGACGCACATATGGAAGAAGAATCTCGTTAAAATAACGGATCCCGTTGACTGAACCTGCGTCGAAGATGTGAAGGTCTGTACGACTACCAAGCATGATGCCTCCCCAAACGAGAACACCGCGACCTCCATACCTGTCCCTTTCAATGATGTTCGAGGGATTATTGCGGCTTCCCACTCTCTCCAGATGAGTATGCGATGAGAATCGCTACTCAGACTGAATCTGCTCTCATCTGTAAAGAGTACTCGTCCCCTTTCATTGTCTCTCCAATTCCGGTGTTCCCGGCACCACAGAGAACGCCTTCTCCGATGGGCAGGCGTTAGAGGTACACACCGTATAGGGCGTCGTGCAAACAGACCACCACCGTGCAGTCTTCTGACCACGGTAAAACGCGATATCGGTCGTCCAGTCTGTCGTGTGTCTAGCGATTTCTCCCGCTGTCTGCCGCCTGTTTCTTTTGGACTGTAAGACAATATACCGGTCATCTACGGGTGTGGTTCCTCGTGGACGACCACTAGTGAACCCCCGGATAGCTGTTCCTGTAGTTTGAAATTGTCTCCAAAGTCGTAAAACGATGCTGTGAGCAATTCCGAACTCTGCAGCCACACTTGTCACACTGCGGGCTTCCTCCAACTTCCCAATGATTCGACCTCGGGTAAAAGCATCCAGATGTCGTCTAACAGATTGATTATTCTCCATTTCTCGCTGAGGCAGCAACTCGGTGTGATTTTAACTGCTATACGGCGTGCAATCTCTTTGCCAGAAATACTGATCTTACACCGACAACATGCTTTATACTACTCAGACACTCCCCCATTACGTCTGCCTGCATATCTGCGCATGTGCTACCGTACATCACCTTACTTAATCTCCTGATTGGTCTTTCTGTCCGCTCTGCCTCTTTGTTTAGCTGATATGCTAATTTTTCGACTTCGTCCTTAATTTTTGCACACCAGTGTAGAATTTGCTCTGACCAGACGAGTGACCGAAGCAATGGTTCTGGTAGAACAAGGCATGGTATTTTCAGTAAGTTACCGCTCTATAGCCAGGGCTAATGCAGAAATTTCCTGAAATACACCGCTAGCTCAGTCATTCCAGCCGAGGACTGCATAGGTGGCTAATATATTAGCTACCAGTTTGTTCGACACTCTCTGCTTTCTTAAGAGGTTTTCCACTTCCCGCTCAGTCACTTCCTATGCCGGGCTGATGAGTGCTAATAAGCAGGAAACTGCAGGCCTCGGCTGGAGTGACTGAGCTGGGGGTGTATTTCATGTATTTCTGCCTTAGCAATGGCTATAGGTCGGTGACCATGTATTTCTGACAATACTGTTAATACCTTTAGCACCACTGTTAAAACGTGCCTGTTCTAAAGAAATAAGAGATTCAAAATTTTAATTAAGTAAAAAGGAATTAATTTAAAGTACTAACAATACTTTTGTTCGCATTTTAAAAAATCTGCATTAATATAATATATATATATATTTTTTTTTTCTTAGGTTTTGCATAATGACTACATTAAACTTCAGGATCCTTGTCCCTTTTTCCCAAGAAGAACCCAATATAGAATCTCTAAAAACATTAGTCGAGTCTTGTGGTGTTATTGTTCAGTCGATTCAGAGAACACAAAATGCTCAAGAAGAGAACTGTGCTGCTGGAATTATTTCCGAATACAGTTTGGACATCGTATCTGTCAACGAGTACTGTATTTCAAATAGAGATAAAGTACAGTTGTACGGAGATTTGCGTGAGAAGTGGATGACTGCAAGCAGCAGATTGGTGTCAGGAAAGAGGCCATTGTTACAGTTTGCTGAAAATGAATGTTTCCTTAGATGCCGAAAACCTTGTCATAAAAATCTCAGTGTTGCTGAAGTTTCATGTGGTGTTCACCCAAGAGGTGGCGAGTTTTTTTCTTATGCCAAAATCGCTTCTAAGTGCAAGAGTAACTTTCTTCATGATTGCAGAGAATTGGAAATTATTATCAAACACTCGGTCGATCCATTTGGGAGAAATATATATAGAAAACTAATGATATCCTATAAGCATATTCGAAACATCATTGTTGATTTTAATTATGGTTGTTTTGTTTTGTACCTAGATTTGATCCATCCACCATTGTTCATGTCTTTAACTCCTTGGAGGTTGCGTCCCAACCCTTTGCAGCCCTTCAATAGGCAATTGAATGATGATAACTTTGATATTTTTCATATATGTCCCTTTAATGTTACCAAAGATGTGATTGGGAAATCAAGTGTTTTACGTGTCAAGTTTCGTGGATGGGATGACTTTGAAGACGTTTTGACTTGTTTAAGATTTCGCTGCGAAAAACTGCCTGTAAATTTCGTTAAAATGGATGTAATAGAAAAAGATCCACCTCAAACTCCTGAGGTTAGTTTGCCTCATTTTGGATGTGCGTACTTGCTGGAAGCTATGGTAAAGCGATCCTTTAATATCCTGGAACAAGCAGACAGTGATACGTCCTTCAGAAAACTAGAGGAACTCTGCGCTTATGATCCTAGGTGTCTAGAAAAAGCTCTCAGTGATGTCCTATTCGCAATGGATTCTGGCAAGTTAATTAATTTTTGGAAAACAATCGAAACACAGTTTGTGCATTATAAACGTGAGAAAGGCCCAAGAAGCATCAACGAATACGTTGTACCAGCAAAATGCAGATTAATTAGACGCGTCACCTTTACACCCACACGTACCCTTCTGTGGCCAGCGGAATTAATGTGTGAGAACAGAATTCTCAGAAATTTCGATTCAGAGTATTTTTTGCGTGTTACTTTTAGAGATGACGATATGCTAACAATGAACTTCAGGCGTTATGATTTTCAAATGTTTGTAGAAACCATCCAGAAGCCGATGAACTCGGGTCTTAAAATTGGTTCAAGAAAGTATGAACTGCTGGCGTGGTCCTCTTCGCAACTTCGTGAACATGGGGTATCCATGTACGCCCGCGATTCCAAAGGTCGGACTGCAACGGACATTCGTAATTGGGTGGAAATTAGCCCCAATACAAGTATGAATGTACCAAAATGCTTAGCGAGAATCGGACAATGCTTTTCGCAAACAGAAGATACCCTGCGTGTCCCTTTGGACAACAGGTATGTTCTAGTTGAGAATGATGTAGAAGGTGGAAGGAATCCTCTTACCTTGAAGCCGTACTGTTTTACTGATGGGGTTGGAAAAATTTCGGTGAAGTTAGCTAACCAAGTAAGTTGAATGAATTCAATGTTATTTTGTAAAATTATTGCGGTATAATTTTTATTTTCTGTATACTGACTATTTAATAACAAGAGTTCGTACGGACCATGGAAATCCTGGAATGTCATGTGAAAAAATCAAACAAATTTTAGATCCGGAAAAATCATGGGAAATTAATATTTTTGTTAAAAGTCATGGAAATGTATTTCAAGTCAAAGAAAAAGGTCCTGGTCAAAAAGGAAGTAACAGTAGCTAAAAGAGCAATAGAAATCTTGAGTTATTTAAGAGTCGTGCATATAACAGCTATTGAAACTGGAAATTTAAACAATCCCAGAAACAAATCTGGATTTTTAAATCCCACTGCATCCGTTTCTGTAGTAGCCAGCTGCATTTTTTTTTTTTTTTTTTATTTGCGAGGTAATTTTGCTTCTTGGGCATCACTAATTTTGAACTTACCGTTATTTTCAAAAATTATATTCTGTAGTAGCGGACACACACAAATTCTCAAAGAACTGCAACTCTCTGACCCATTGTTTTTGTTCAGTTTTGCGAGAGAAAAGTGTGACGTTAGATCCGGCATACGAGGAAAGAACCTTTAACAGAAACAGAAACATCCGTGTTTGTACAAGTTTATATAAAAGTTTTTTATATAGTAGCCATTATTCGCGTCGAAAATATTATCTACTATACCGTGGAATGGTTAAGTACATTCATTTTCTTTTTAAGTGAAATATGACGCCGTACTTTTCTCTGGCACCTTCTGGAAAACCTTGGATCCTACAGTTTTTGCTGATTCTTAAAGCGCTCCAAGCTAGGAATCTTGCTCTGCTGAGTTTATCCAGTATTTATGGACTACCCTGTTTCAGTTCGTTAATTCTCAGGTACCGGAAGGCCATTGGGAAACAATTTAATGATGATTCCTAATCAGTTTTATGTGAAAGGAGAATTTATTTTCCTGAAAAGCAGTACCGGGACGGCGTTCCTGCGTCAAATCACCCCTACCCTGTAAATATACCCACACCGCCCAATGCCTTACAGTGCCAAATTAAGCATTTTCTTCTAAGAGCTCTTTATTTAACGAAAAAAATAAATAAATAGCTGCACATTTATTTCATTTTTTTACAGAATATAATTCATTTTTTTACAGAATTTTTTTACAAAAAATAAAGAGGCATACAAATACTAAAAATATTTTTCTATTTCAAGGTTAGAAATATTCTTCGCCATGACAAAGATTGCAGTGCCTTTCAGATCCGTTACAGTGGATTTAAAGGAATGCTGGTGATAGACCCCACCCTTGAGGATGCTGATATTGTGTTTCGTCAAAGCATGGAAAAGTTTTGTTCGCGCGGAGACGGGCACACGAAATTAGAAATTGCCAAACCAAGCAGCCCAAGTAATGTTTTAGTATATCATTTAAGATTAAACGACTTAAAATTTAAGTAAGAGACTATTGACTTTTGCCTTCGTTGCTAGAAATAAAACTCAGAAATTACAGAAAAGTTGCACACGATAACAACAAACTATTATTTTTTTCTTGCTTTTTCAGTGTGACCGAGTTTAACTTTTAAGTTAAGAGTTATTATTGGTCTTAATTTTTTGTTGTTGGATAATTATAATGTACTATGTTGTAAAAAACCTTCAATTTTTCTTAATATACAGAAAAAAAACATTTCAATGGATTTATTTTAAGGAGCTATTATTATGCTATTAACTGAGCGTTTTTGATCCACGGATTTTTACTGAGTCAAAACCTAAATCAAATTGTAAGCTGATCTATGTAACCCGTTGTTCTGTTTAATATTACAAGTCGAAAACGATTCTCTGGAAACTTCTGAAACAAACAACCATCTTCATTTGTCGCCAGATGGTCAGAAATTGGTTTCTAAAAGGGTGAAAATTAGTATTGATAAAATAAGCACATGTTAATGATGACGATAATTCTTGTTTTGTATTTTTTCTTCCTCTCTTGTACTTTTTCCTCGTTATGTGGGGTAAAAAATCAAAAAAATTTAAATGTGATCTGAATAGTGTATCTATGTAAATAAACAAATATTTAAAAACAGTAAGGGAGATTTCAAGGAAAAATGACTAACAAGCAAACTGCCAAGAATGCCAAAAACCCAAAAAGTGTGGGAATGAATGATTTCCACTTTTAGCAGCAAGAATTCATAAAATGTCACTAAGTACAAAGAATCACAGCTGTATAGGCAGAGGTACGTAAAAAAGAAAGAAAATATTGCTTTTACAATGTAACCCTCTGAAGGCACAGTAAATTTTTGGAACTGTTTAAACAAAATAGAAAAACCTTTGAGTTTTATGGATTGAAAATAATTATAGTATTTGAATGCAATATATATATATATATATATATATATATATATATATATATATATATATATATATATATAGGGTAAACCTACCCAATTTCGTGATACTAAGGATTCAAACAGTATAATCGATAATTTTTTCTGAATTTATTGACTTGATATTTTTTCCATAGACATAGTAAACTTTATTCTTAATTATTAAACCATCAAACAGAATTAATACATGATAATATAATGTAATTTAATTATTTTCCAAAAAAGTATCACATGTACCTAAATTCGTGATAGTCTACCTTATTCCGTGAGTCAGTGTACCTAACTTCGTGGTAATGACTTAATCACTGTCACTGTCATTTTCTTCATTACGTGCACATACACTACACATGAACACTGTTGGTGGATTTTTTGAGTCAACTGCCTGGCAACTTTCATGATACCAATTTAAACAAAAACAACATTGGATCCATGGGCTCTTGTTATGTCCTTTGTAGTAACTTTCATTACAGTTGGGGCAGAACCATTCATCTTCAGCTTCACCTTTGCTCTTATTGGTGTTCTTTTTGGCTTTAACCAAACTGCTGGTACTGGCACTGACACAGGATTTGGTAGTGTCACTGGTACTGGAACTGGTACTGGCGGTGGAAGTATTACCACATGATTTCTCCCCTGGAAGATGAACTGCAGCTGATGGATCACGCCTCTTCCTTGCAGGTTTTGGAGCACGTGCTGTAAAATCAGGTAGTTTTAACACATCATCGATGCCTTCCTTTGTAGCAGGTGCATTGCTGACTGACAGGGAATTTTCATCCATACACCTGTTATCCACGTTTGTTGTCAGGGCTTCATCAGGAATTTTCATCTTGTTTAGTGGGAAAACACCAGCCTTGCAGAATGCAGAAATGATATTTTCTCTGCTGAATGCTTCCAGAAAAGCGGGACTGAACATCCCATGCAAATCGAATCTTCTTGGTCTTCTCAGCGGATTACCTTCTTGAAACTGCCTCAGGTGTTTCTGCCAAGCCAATTTCAAAGGCCGGTATACTGCTACATCCAAAGGCTGTAGCAAATGACTTGTGTGGCTTGGAAATGTTACAATTATGATATCATTCTCTGAAGCCATTGCAATGACTTCAAGAGTTATGTGACTCGCATGTGAATCCATTAATAGCACCACAGGCCTTGCTGAGGAAATCCTCTGGACAAATTTTTGAAACCACATCAGAAATAACTCTGAGTTTATCCAGCCACTCTGAGACACTGCAACTGTTACATTTGGAAGCGCCCCAATTTTCAAACCATCAATCATTCTAGCGCCTTTGAAGATCAGTAGAGTAGGTCCAAATTCACCTGCGGCATTGATGCAAGGTAAAACGGTGTGAGTTTCAGCCTTGTCAGCAATTACTCGATTATAGACGAACCTCTTGCCTATTCTTGTAACAACTCGTCCAGACTTCACAACGTAGCACAGCCCCGTTTCGTCGCAGTTCCAAATTTGTTGAGGTTTGATGCCTTCTGGAAACTTTCCATAAACCTCAGAGAGTTTGTCGTAGAAATCATTGAGTAACACCCTATTAGAATTGTTTGCCCGATATTGGGACAAATTTTCGGGTGTTCTTAGGCCTAAATTGTACCTGCGACGAAACTCACGCCACCACTTCCAACTGGCACATTTTTTCTTGTCGCTGAATGGAAACGGTATGTTGTTTGAAGCACACTCCTTCTCAGCAAGGGAGTATGCTATGTGCCTCATTCGACTGACCGTCAAACCAAACCCAAGCTCCTGCATATTAATGACAAATTTCACTAACGAAGTTTCAGTTGCTGAGCCTAGAGCAAACGGTCTCCCCACTTTTCTCACATCCACACTGTCACTGTCACCTTCACAGCGTGTTATGTAGTCTTTCAAGGTGCTCCATGGGATGAAAAAAATTTTTGCAGACTTGTACACTAACCAATTTTCATCCACTACCTTCCTCACTGCGAGTTGAAGTGTTTCCTTTGAGTATTTCTTCCGTTTGTTCCCACCTTTCTCTTTTTTCCCACCGGCTAGCTTGCTGTAAATAGGCGCCATCTGTCTGAAAGTAGCAAAATTTCATAAGAAATAACTGTGTTTTTGTAAGCCTCCGTTACGATTATTACACACAAAAACAAGAAACTAATATAAATACCACATTCATTATAGTATTAATTTAAATATTAGTGTAAGAAATATTAATTTTCTTAAGAGATTACATATAAAAACTTACATTAATTATTGCAAGGAGTCACACCACGTGCACACTGTTCTCTTCTAACTGACAAAATGGCTACACAATAAACCAGTTGCCGGAGACCTCCAAAGCTTTGCCTGGGTTTGGACAACACCCTGCCATCTATGAGGAACATGTCAAATTAAGTGTACACAACCTACCTAACTCTGTAGTAAAATAAATGTTTCACAGAGTAAGGTATGTCACGAAATAAGGTAGGTTCACCTTATATATATATATATATATATATATATATATATATATATATATATATATATATATATATATATATATATATATATATATATATATATATATATACACACACAGATTCATTGTGGATGTGTATAAAATTTTTATTCAGCCACTTTTTCAAACATCATTCATTTTTGTTTTCTTCTTTGTTGATTTTAAGTTTCACAAAAGTTCGCAATAATACATCATTTTCATTATTTATTTCATAGTAAGACTTCGCTTAAACAGACCGTTGATAGCCATTCTTAATGATCTGGATGTACCGCATGGAGTTTTTTTACGGATGCAGGAAGAAATGCTGAAAATTTTGACTGACATGTTAATCGACGAAGAAGTCGCTAGGAATTATTTGAATGCGCGAACACCTTTTAGCGACTTGAAATTTAAAGAGCTATCTCAGTCTGGAGTTGGTTTGACTGCGGAGCCATTTTTCAGAACTCTTTTGCTGGCACTTCATCGATATTACATTGGTAAGTTTTTCTCGTACAAGGTGTCCCAAAATTTGAATGAAATGAAATGCTATTTTTCAACTGCACTGTTAAAGCAGTTTGCTCAGAATTGAAACAAAATCGCCTATTTTTGAGAATTACACTTAACTCAAAATGATTCCGAGACAATTTGGCTTAAAATTGAAAAGTAAGAGTTCTTACTTTTGCAATATACCCTCTTCTCAAAAACGATTCACAATGTTCTCATTTTTGAATCTTTCTGAAGAATATGGAGTTCTCACCGGTTAAAGTCAGCCTGGTAATTTGGTAGGTTTACTGAAATTTATTAGAACTATCCAAAGCTACAAGAAAGCTCCGGAAGGATCAATGCAACCATGGCCAAAGCAGTTAGGCAGAAGTGCAAGTAAGAACCAAGCATCTCTCTGGCCTGCAATTCTTGTCTTGCAAAGTTGCAGCTATCCGGAGACTTATTAGCTACCATTAAGAGCTTTGTCAGCTTGGATGGGCCATAATCAAACTAAAGACGATACAATTAATAAATACAATATACTCCCGATTATCGGCGGTCGGATTATCCGCGGGTCCATTTTACGAATTATTTTATTAATTTTGTAACTGTCATTAAATATTTTTTAAATTTCTGATTATGTTACTGTTTGTTTTCATCTTTAAATACGTAAATTTTTTTACAATCAATGTTTGTAGATGCAATGTAGCAATGTTTTTAGCTATAACTTAAATGTATGTTTGAGCTTTATTCATATTTTTTAGCTATTGTATACAGTAGTATTGTTTTTTACCCATTGTTAGGATTATCTGCCGTTTTCGCTTATCCGTGGTTACCGTGCCACCTTATTCTGCGGATAATCGAGAGTTTACTGTACACTCATTTAATCTTTAAACTGGTAACTACAAATGTTTTCACACCAGTAAGGAATCTGCAATTGGGTAACTTGAAGCAATTCAGAAAAAAGGTTTGCAATGATACTTCGTTTTACGGGCAAATTGGTGAAATTCTGTGAAATTCCGCAACGTTCCGTGGAAATAACTAGTAACGTTTCGGACTTTCTTCGTATGCTTTTTCGCATTCGTATGTAGAAAGAAGAAATTCAACTCCCTCTTTCCTTTCTGCGCATGCGTTATTTTTGAGATGATCTGCTTACTTGAATTTAAATTTGACGTTTGCTTATTTCCAAGTCAAAACTGCTTGAAAAAATATGATAAGATAAATGTTTTCATTTCTAAGCAGATGATTTTTAAGACTGTGTGTCTTTTTTCTCGCTAAGTATGGGAATGTGGGACGAAGTGTACCAGTTAAGATAGCTTAGCTTTCCCAAAATGAACAAATTGGTAATTTTTCTTTTTTTGAAAATTGCCATACATACATACATAGATAAAAAACAATGTATTTTATAACAAAATTTTAATTGAAACGTTCTTTTTAGAGGTGCACCGAATACCTTAGTTTTCCGAATGCCGAATATTTGGTTAAAATTCTAAACAAATATTCGACCGACTATCAAACATTTGTAAATTTTTTGACTGTTATATATGAATTATACGCCAGTTGAAAAAAGAAAACATTAATCTCTTTTTGGGAACGTAAATGCATTTTCACTTAACATTGTCAATTTATCTACATTAAGCATAATTATCAATTTTAAACAAAACTTTCCAACTTCAAAAGCAAATTAATATTATAAATTGGTTTTTTGGTTTATGTTTATCTGCAATTTTGCAAAAATAAATAATTACATTCTTTCTTGATTAATGATTTGATAACTGATAAACGTGACAACATGGTATGTCATAAGTAAAGTACCTTGTGTTTACCTTACATACAAATGCTTAAAATATTGTTGTCATACACCCAAGTTGCTTAAAATATCATTGTTGTCAAATACCCAAGTACTCGACGTTAAATCGCGGATATCACAAATTTGCCATTGAAACTGCGCTTGCGTGCGGACTTTGCTGATTTCAAAAATCGTGCTTTGAATTCATGTTTTGTTAATTGTTTTAATGCAATTTCAAAAACGTGCTTCATAAATTTGCAAGAATATCTAAGTTTAAATTAATAACCAATTGCGATTCAGTAATGGAATGTTTTGAACCAAAATGTATCATAAACACGAAGCACAGAATTTTAAAACTGAAAATCTATGCGAATGCGCAGTTGAAATGGCTAATTTCTGATATCCGCGATTTAACGTCTATTACCGATGCCGTCGCAACACAAAACCCAATCGCTGAAATGTGACGTCACTCAATCTAAGCTACAGGATTATGTTGGCGCTTAATATTGGCACGTTTTGATTGAACTTTTCATGTTGAGAAATAAGTTGATTTTATTGAATTGGAAAAAAAAAAGATAAATGATTGAAAATGCAGTACCATTTTTTATTTTTATTTTTTTAATTTCTAAAGGCAAGATTTTATGACAACTACAGATACAAAAGTACAATTGGATTAAGGATATAAACAAATGGACAAAGATACAAAAAAAAATAATAGAAAAGCATCTGTAGCAAAAGTCTGTGTATCCAGAAGGTCCCTGACCTCCCAGTATCGGTCCACAAGAGAGCATTTGGAAAGAGCAGGGAAAATGACGAGATGTTCCGCATCCATCATCCGTCACAGATCACAGAGACTGCAAGAAAATACTTTAAAGTTTTCTATACATATTAATATAAGGATATGCATAATTATTTTTCGAGAGAGTTATTTCAACTTATTTTTGTCTAATAAGTAAGGTTTTACTCATGTCTGAAAGTTTTACAAAAGCGCAATTTGTACTAGGTTTTTGGATCTAAGTTTCTTTGACTCGCCACTAATTGTTTGGTAATATCGAATTTAGGTTGTCGACTCTATGCATTAACACTAAACCTAATGGTACAATGCGCCTCTTTCAACTAACTAACAATTGTTTGGCGCAGCATAGCCTATTAAGACAACCCAATCGAACCAACGAACCATTACAGTAAAAATGGCAGATTTCCGATAATGTTGACTGTTGGCGCAGTTTAAAACTTTATCAAGTTTCTTGGAAATTGTTGAAATATGAATTTTTCTTTTTTACAAATCAAAACTTCAAAAGCCTTTCAGAGTCAAAAAAAAAAAAAAAAATCTCAAGGCGCAGTTAAAATTTTGTCAAAACCAAAATTGTCGTCGAAAGCCGAGAAAATGTTCACAAACATGAAATTGCGCCAAAAATCTTCATCTCAAAGTTTTCCAAAATGAGTATCGCAAATTTGGTGGGTTTTAAAATAATATCAAAACGCGCTCAATAATGCACATTTAAAATTTATATTACTGCTTCATTTATTTAGTTGATCCATTATTTTACATAAATAAATATTTTAACATTGTTTTTTGGGATTTAAAATCATGCCGAAAACCGTCCTTAAAATTACTAGCGCAGCAAATTTGAAATCATGCCTAAATATTTTGTTTGCAAAAATGCTCGGTTAAAATCAAAGAGAAACTTTTGAGAAAACACACACACACAAAGAGAGGGAAGGAAAGAAAAATGTATATGCGGATATTCCTAAAACGCCCGTTGCAAGTTTTTGGCGAGATTAATTATCGGCGAGACAATACGTCAGATAAGTAGCAAACTTTTGAAAACCCTGCCATAATCATAGATTATATTTTCGGTTAGATAAAAATTACAGGGAACTACTTTGATATACATCCCCAAATCGGAAATTTGGCGACTTTTTTTCTCACTCATGGTACAAAATACAAGAAAATACTAAATTTGGCAACAGCAAAAACCTAAAAGCTGAAAAATCCTAAATTGGCAACACAAAAATAAGAAACAGCAACCCTAAAAAGTCCGTAGGGAGTGACATATTTGGCGCGTAATTTTTTTTTTTTTTTGGGGGGGGGGGGTATATCAAAGTTATACCAATTACAGTTTGTTAATACATTACTCTAAATGTTTCAAACATTTCATATTCTTTAAACAGGTAATCCATGAACTTCATTTCATACCGAAAATTTCGGATACGGTTTTTGGAAAATGGTCAAGTTTAGCTAACTTCTTAATTTAACTTTTGAACCAGCTGGTTAAATTTTAAAATAAAGTGCATCTTTTACCAACAAGAAAAGAAATTTTCAATTTGACGAGCATTGTCCGTGTATAAATATTTTAATTCCGCTAAGAAAATCTGAATTGTATCCAGTAAATTTCAACCTGTAGTGCTGTCAAAGCATTATATACCGCTATGTTTCACAGTCGACTAATCCGGCAACTACCCGGATTCTCAGTTTGTGCATAAGAAACGTTACTTTCATGATTATGAGAAAATGTTGTATGACAAAAAAAATCACAACTTACCTTTTATGTTTTAAATATACTCCAAATCCTTCGGAAATAACTTTCTTCGGCATAGGCTATCGAACTTCATCATAAAATAAGCTGGAATATGCATGTTAGTGAAAATAAAGTTGCCTAGATTTGATGACCTACTCCTTTGCAACCAATTCAGTTCTTCGGCTTTTTGTTGCGACGGTAACGCTAATACCCAAGATGCTTAAAATATCATTACAAACATTTTTTCTAGTAATTTTCTGCTATGTTAATCTATTTGATAAATTATTTCATGTATCAATAAAAGGCTTTTTCTGTCGTGTGTAATGCTAGCTTTTCATGGTTTCATGAATTTTTGAAATTGAAATATAAACTCTAGTGTTCATTTACTACTCAAACTATCCGACTAGCTGTTCCCTGACAGTCCTACTCGTGATTCTTAGATGTAAATAATGTGGCTAAATGGCAAAATAACAACATCAAAAGCAAAGAAACCCGTCTTAAGATGAAAACCCATGCTTATCATGATAGACTAAAGGATCGTCATCTCTCAAAAAAGGGTAATATGCCGACAGGGGATTAAAAAAATCAATTTAGAAGGCATTAGGCGTTTGAAGGTAGTCCTTAAATACTCGGGACGCCATTGAAGACTATTTCTACTTGCAGTAGATTGATTCCGTGTTGCGAAGTTATTGGAATGCATTTCTCTTATAATTTTAAATAAACTTTATTTCTGTTCTTTTTCGCAGACCTTGTGAAAACAAAGGCAAACATTGATGTAGATCCTTCAGAAGGGAGGAATATGTTTGGAGTAAGTGATGAAACAGGAATGCTTAATTACGGGGAGGTTTTTGTCCAATATTCGAGAGATGTAACAAATAATGTGACAACACCAGACGATGCCATTATATTGACAGGTAAATGTTGTTCTTGTTATATTACAATTTTTTACTGTTGTCAGAGTCTTCGTTATGTTATTCCCATCTAGGTGTTTTTTTTTTCTTCTTTTTGTACATTAGAACACAGAAGTGCATATTAACAGTCAATCATTATGAGAGACTTACCCCAAAACCCTTTTCAGCCTACTTTTCTGAAACATGTTTAAAAAAATTAAAAATTAAATTAAAATTCAGCATAGAAAAACGTTTGACGTATCGTGAAAACGGCACTAATCGAAAAAAAAAAAAAAATCATGTGCTAACAGTATCGGAATATCAATATTCCTGATAACGTCGCAACAGCCGAAGAAAGTTGACGGGTTGAACTCGTCCAATAAAGGCGTGTTTGCAGGTGCAAATAACGGTCTTACCGGCCCGTAAGCATTTAAACAATCCTTACTCTGTCAGGGGACTATGTAAAAGTTTTGAGGGCCCTGATTGGTTAAAGCGAAATGACTAGCGCGCACATACGACGACCATGTATTTTATTTCGTCCAATGCGTGTGAACAAATTTCGTTTTCATTTAACTCAAGCATGAATGGATACATTTTCTTTTTCAGTTTCGAATAATGGCTACCGAATCTTGTTTAGAAATGAAACTTCCCCCTTCTTTTAGTAACTGTATTATAAATAGGAAGCGTAATATTATTACTATACACAGCGACATAAAAAATGTGAAGCAGTGCATAAATGGGTGAAAGAATTTGGACTTCAGACAAATACGAAATGGAATTCAAGGTCTTCAGTTAATCAGGGAAAGATAATTATGTGTTCATTAGTAAAAAATATTTCTTTCTTTGTGTTTATATTCTAATAAATATTGTTTACGTAAACTCTGATAAAATTACCAATTCATTTATTCGTTCTACAGTGCTGCCATCTATCTATGTATCTGATATGTGAAAATTTTAGAAATGCATGAAAATAAAACGGGAAACACATTCTGCTAATTATATATTTGTAATGCAACTAAAATAAAAATTGGTTTGAAGTCATTCTTTCATTTATTTTTTCATTTCAAGAGACTTTTCTTAAACTGATCAAAACATGCTAACAACGGCATGTAATCTGAAATATCACATTTAAAGATAAATTTTCAAAACTGAGCAAGAATTTTTTTTGTGTAAAAATTTTTCAATTTAATTTACGCCCTAAATGCTGCTTTAAAGACAAAAACATTCACTAAATTTTAAAATTAATGTTGTTTCTTATTTTTATATATCGTACGTTTATTTTCCTTATAAGAAAAAAGTAACAATTAAAATCCCTAAAATGCATTAGAATACAGTAGACCCTCGTTTTACGCGGGGTTACGTTATACGGAAATGCCGCGTAAATCGAAACCACGTAAATTGAGACCTAATAATAGTGTTAAAATAGGGGTTTGGTTCGGCAGATAACAAAATACTTCATGCTAGTGATGACTAATTCTATGATAAGCTTAATGTGTACTTATTCGACTTTTATGCACAACATGCAAAAAGAAAACAAATTAATTTCGTGTTCTGTTTATAAAGAAGAGCTGGCTATGATAGTCTTTCGGCAATCACCAAGAATTTTTCTTCCTATTTCTTTGCAGAGCATTAACGCATCCATGATCACTTGCGTCATTTCCGTGATAGAATCTTCCTTTACTAACAAATCAGAAATTTCATTTCTATTGTCTAGGAATGACTCAAAATTTTCAATGTGAACGTTTTTGTTTGTGCGTCACCGAAGTCGGTATCCTCTTTGGTTTTGGCCTCCTGTGTCACTCCTGGAAGTTCTTTTTCCAGTGAGTTCTGAATTGTGTGAGTTTAATAACTTTACTTCTGGAAAAAGCTCTGGAACAAATCGCATAAAATGTCTCCAGTGGTCCAAGCTCGATTATTAGCCCGCCACGCCAAAATGCAGTTAATCACGCATAATCTGCAATCTTTAGGAGTTTGGATTTTGAAAGAGAGAAAAATTTTATCTGTTTGCATTGCGGCATCCGCGTAAAACCGAAACTCATTCGCGTAAACTAAAATAAAGGTGTCAAATCTTAAACCGCGTATAATCGAAACCGTGTAAAATAAATTCGCTTGAAGCGAGGGTCTAATGTAATTATTTTTGATGTGAATTTCCTTATTGATTAAAAAAAACACACACACATTTTTATTCAAAATGTAAAATCACGAAACTAAATTTAGAACTACTCTTTTTAAAATTTTAGCTTAAAAAACACATGCATATTATATATTGTGCTTTCTAATCTTATTAAAACCACCAAACATTATTACCAAACAATACAAAAAGTAGATCAAAATTATTTTGTGGAAGAAAATATTTTACAGAAGATACAAATTAAAATTTAAAACAGTCTACACAGTAAATTTTTCCAAGTGTTTTAAATATATATCAAAAAGGGGTAATTGCGGGTATAAAATACTACAATGTATGTATAGATGGCAGCACACAAAATTCTTCCCCTTTTTTTCGATTATAAAAATCAGCAAAGTACGATTGAAAGAAATTTTTTTTAATGAGTAGTATTCAATGAATGCAGAAAAAATTGCAGAGTTGAAAGAATAAACAGATAGTCATTGTTCGAAATGGAAAAGGAAAACAGATACATTCAAGCGTGAATTGAATTAAAACGAAATTTGTTCATATGCGTTGAACGAACGAAAAAACATGGCCGCCGTATGTGCGCGCGAGTCATTCGCTTTGGCCAATCAGGGGCCTCAAAACTTTAACATGGTCCCCTGACAGAGTAAGGGTTGTTTAAATGCGGCCTGTAACCTTTGGTCATGTTCGAATAGATTAACCAGTTGCTCCGGGTAATTGCTTTGATGACATTAGTGGTTAGTGCGGTGAATGTTTTTATTTGTTTTCTCAGACATACACTATTAGGATTTCGTGGCACTGTATTCGTTCAGATAGTAATTGCAAAAGTGGCTGATGATCAAATGGATGACATTTGGCGTTTAACAGGCAACCTCTGACGGTCGTTCGAAGTATGGTTTCTCTCAAATGCAGTCGACGCCTCATTTTTAAATTTCAAACAAAGAAAGGAAGAAATGAACACAAAAAAGGTAACATCCTATGCCCCGAAAGAAATATCAACTGCTTAACTGAACCTGTTTTTATATGTATTGCATTTAAACAGACTGTGGCACTGCTTTTGCATTTCAGTTTTTTTTTTTTTTTTTTTGAGCAATCATGATTGCTCATTCTCATTTGACTGTTTTGGCGTGCTATCATTTTATTTTCCCACCAGCACCCTCTGCCAGCACCACCGTCGGCCGGCTCCTCACGATGCTGCTCCTATAGCGAAAGCCGTCTCCAGGTTGCATCCATGTTCTACACACACACGCATACACACATGCGCATACAAACTCACACACACCCCCCACGCACACACATGCACACACACACGAGCGCCTACACACACGCGCGTACACACACAGCACTGCATACACAACATGCACACACATGCATACATACACACACACCCGTACACACACAGCACTGCGTACACAACATGTACACACATGCTTACATACACACACAGACACACACGTACGCACCCACACACATGCGCCTACACAAACGCACACGCGCATACATACACACAAACGCTCGTGATTGCGAATAACATAATTTGAATTCAAGATGCCAAAAATTCAAAAAAAAAAAAAAATTACTGTAACTTTTGTTTTTCTCGAGTTACACCAGTGTTACTGCTTACTTCCTATTTGTTGAGATACAGTGTAGAAAACTGATGTTAGTAAACTGGAAAGTAAAATCAAATTCAGGGTGAACATTTTTGGTCTTAAAGTAAATATAGTGATATTGATCTGTAGGTTATATCGCTACTGTGTAATCAAATTTCTCCTTTAAATTCGCTACTACCTAAATCTTGTATATTAATGTGTTATTTCACATAAATACGGTTTGCATTTGCAACTGACTTATTGTGGGGCACTGTACTAGAAGAAACAACACTCCTAATTACAACGAAAACAAATATGGTACCAATAGCAATCGGAAGGGATCTAAGGACCCTTAACCTTTAAAATTTTGGATTTTCTGGAAAAAATATATGTTATGCATAGTTTAACTCTGAACAATTTGATATCTTATTTATTACCGTACGCCAAAAACTTTTCAAATGCGTAAACTTTCCCCAGAGATTTATGTTAACAGCTGTTGTTTAAGCTTCTTTTTCTCAGGTGCCGGTTTCTGCGGTTTTCTGGTTTTGCGCGCATGATATCTTAGAAAGTTTCTTATATATTTCCGTGAAACTTTTCATGCATGTTTGTCTGGTATAATTTTATGATCTAAAACTAAATTTCAACTAAAAATGAAAGTAAATATTAAAAAAATATATATTTTTGGCCAAAATTTTGTAAATTTTCGATATTAACTTATAAAATTTCAAAAAAAAAAAAAAAAAATAAATAATTTAAAAAAAATAAATAAATTTAGGTTCAGGTCATAAATATAAACCAGATAAACACGTTAAAAGTTTTACGGAAATATATAGGATGTCCCAAAATTAACGCAAGATTTGAATTTGCCACCATTTTTTCCATAAATTGTTGGCAGCCATGAAAAAAAAAAACAATTTGACAGTTGAGAGTTTAGGGTTAGTAAAAATGGGGTGTTATTGTACCATACAGCTAGAGAGAGAGAGAGTGAAACATTTCAATTACTGCATAAGGCATTTCCTAGTCGCGTACTCTCTCATTTCGGTGATCAGATTTGGCACCCTAGATCGTGTGATTTAACATTTTTAAATTTCTTCTTATGGGGTTATTTGAATTCAAAGTTCTATGTCAACAAGCCCACCGTGCATTACCGTGTTGCGATACCGAGCGCCAATAACAGTAACTGTTTGACCAGCCTCAACTTTCATTATTTTTGAAACAATTGTTCAATAATGAAAGCGCGTTATTGTATCGTATAACGCTCCATTTTTGATTACCCTAAACTCTCAGCTGTTAAATTGTTCTTTTTTCAGGGTTTCCAACCATTTATTGCAAAAATGGCGGCAAATTCAAATCTTGCATTAATTTTGGGACACCCTTTATAAAAAACTTTCTGAAATATCATACGCGCAAAACGAGAAAACCGAAGAAACTGACACCTGAGAAAAAGAGGCTTAAACAACTGCTGTTAACATAAATCTCTACGGGGAAAGTTTACACATTTTTACGATAACTTGAAAAGTTTTTACATATTAAATTGTTAAGAAATAAAGCCTTACAAGCCTTACATATATTTTTTTCAGGAAATCGAAAATTTTGAATGTTAAGGGTCCTTAGACCCCTTACTCTTTTTGAAAATCATTTTTATGCTGTGTGTTTTGGGTGCTGTTAGATTACATACGCCTCTAAGCTCACAGCTTTTTTGCATTGACAAAGGGTTTCTTATGACCTCAAAGCAACACTAAGACATCTAATCCCTGGAATAATACTAAGATATCCTACTGTTGCTCTGAGGTGACGATATGCAATTTCTTGCGTAATTTTATGTGTCACAATGTTGTTTTCCTCCCACTTTATGTATAAAAACGCACCTAAGTTATTTAAAATTGCTCAGCTGTAAATAAAGAATCCCTTTGACATTTTTATCACTGTTCTTCACTTTTAAAATGTATAATAATGTCGATGATTTGTTCATAAAACCTGTAAAAAAAGTAATTCTTAAACCATCACGCCTATTTTCTTTTGCTCCTTGCAAATTTTATGTAAATGCTTGGAATTCTTCTGTTTTTCCATCAAAAAAAAAGGAAAAAAAAAGACGTTCAAGCCTTCTCATCAGCTCATCAATACTAATAGAGTAAGCACTCGAGATCCCCAGACTTACGTCATAGTATGAGGCCCTTTTATTTTTTTTGAGCAATCACGATTGCTTATTGTTCTAACTTGACAGTTTTGAATTCCTATGATTTAATTTTCCCTCCGCCTCCGTCTGCAGCACCACCACCACCGTCGGCCGGCCTCACGATGCTGCTCCCCTAGCGAAAACCGTCTCCAGGTTGCGTCACTTACTTGCCTACCTTTACAAATACACCTACACGTGTGCATACAACTACACACACATACACCTACACATGTGCATACACCTACACACACATACACCTATACACACGCATACATACAGACAGACACCTACACACAGAGCTACACATACCCACAACTACCCACACACACACAAACACATAGCCCCCACACACAAACAAACATACCCCCCCCACACACAAACACACAGGCCTACATACACACACGCACTTCTGATTGCGAAAAACATAATTTGAATTCAAGATGTCAAAATTAATTTTTTTTTTTAATGCGTAAGCAATTCACAGCAGGTAAGAAAGGTTTGCTATTATTTAATTTGAGTCGCGCTGGCTTTGGCAGGAAGCAGGTAGCAAAGTTACGCCAAAAACAAAGTCATTCTATCTCAAATAATTCGCCGTCTCCACCCGACCAACTCCGATTCGAACGAAACTTTACAGAGGTGCAGATATGCCTTTTAAACTTACCTATAGAAATTTTCAGATTCCAGGACCCAAATCCTGAGGATCTAGGATCGATTAAAAAAAAATAGGGCTCCATAACGGCGGATAAATTTTGTGAAACGAATTGCCGTGTTTAGCACGGTTCTCTAATTAGAAGCCACTCTGGAACCCACTTTTTTTTCTTTTTGAGGTATCCTAGACCCTTATGATTTGTGTCTTGGAAGCTGAAGATTTGCATAGGTCAGTTTCAGAGGCATGTCTGCACCCCTGTAGGACGTCCTCCATATCGGAGATGGTTGGATGGGAGGCACCAGGTCACGTGACATGGAATAAATAAAATTATAATATTTAGCTTTCTGCAGCAATTTAACGCATCTTTGCAACCTGCATCCTGCCAAAGCCAGCGCGACTCAACTTAACTAATAGCAAACCTTTCTTACCTGCTGTGATGTATTTAAGCAGAAAAATTTTTTGCCTTTATATTGTGACGTAGGTCTGGCACTCACGGGCTCTTCAACAATAAGTCAGATTTGTTAACAATTTCATAGGTCCAGTGATGGTAACTAAATGTCCATGTGTCCATCCTGGTGATGTTCGCAAATTTACCGCAGTTGATGTTCCCGCTCTCCGTCACATAGTTGACTGCATTGTGTTTCCACAGAGAGGGCCAAGACCACACCCTGACGAAATATCTGGTAGGTGGTTTATTTATAACACTAGGGACTCTGCTCCCTGCTCACTAACGCTGATAAACCCCCGAAGATTGCTTCGCAATCTTATTTGATTCGCAAAGATTTAAATCGTCAATTAGAAAGAAACATATTAAAGGCACATAATGAGCCCTTTGGATCAAAAAGCACCCCTTCTGCGGGTTTCAAAACCACTTGTACCAACTTGCAGAGCCGTTAGGGCTATGGGGGTCCTGAGCATTGCAAAACTGCAGTTTTGCAGTTTTGAAGACATCCGACAACATCCGACTCTTTTGTCGGATGTCTTTTCATCCATAAGCTCATTATTTTTTGCATTGAAAAAGGCGTTTCCTGTAACGCCGAAATACGTGTCTGCTGTAATTGGCAAATTTGTGCTTCTTCTAACGTTGTCTGTCTTACTTTACTGTTCAGCACAAAGGTATTTATTTATCTTAGTTGGCTCTCTGTTTAACGACGCTCTATTTAACGACTTTCTCTATTTAACGACGGCTCTTCACGGTTCCAGTTGGTCCACTAAAGTGTTAAAAGCATTCTATTTTAGGACGCTTTCTACTTAAGGACGATTTTTTTTGTGGTCCCTTGTTCGTTTCTGACGAAATCGCTTCCAGGGATATGCTCCGAGCGAACATTTCGTCAAATTGAGGAAACTGCTTTCGTCTCTGGTTTGAAGATGCAAATTTCGTCAAATGTAACGAAATATTTCTTCATTCTAGTTTCGTCAAATCGACAACCATTTTCGTAGTTTTGAGAGTATTAGTTTCGTCAAATTAATTTCGTCATATTTGAGCATGTTAATTTTGTATTTTTTTGAGTTTATTTATTTCTTTTATTTTTTTCCTTTTTTGAGCTGATTAGTTTTCTTTTTCTTTCTTTTTTTTTTTTTTTGAGAATACAGACGAACCTCGTTAATTCGAATACGCTTAAAAAGAATTACTTCTAAAACGGACTTTTTTGTAATCCCTGTCCCATTGTTAATTGTTTTTCGGATAAGACGAATTCTGTTAAGAATAATCCATTTTAATGATCCATTAAAGTTCGTTTTAACGAGGTTCGACTGTATTTTATAAGATTTAGTCGAATCTTTACTTCAGAATCTTATCACCATAATTTCCCACTTTGATGCGTTTTGATAGTCACACTCACAGGCCCGTCATTTCCGGGGGGGGGGGGTCATTCATGGGGGTTGACCTCCCCCCTTGATTTTTGAGCATTTATGTCTACGTACGAAAAGCCGTGGTTTTAGTTGGTTTTCTATAAAATTTTTGAAGAGTATACACATTTTTCCACAATCGGAAAAAAAAATCGAAATGACTGGCCTGCACCTCCCCCCCCCCCCTCCCGCCTAAAGCAAAAGACAAGTATTTGTTGAAAAAAGAGGCACATAAAAGATGTTAAAAAAACATTTTATTAATGTAAAAATACAAGCAGACAATTTCTTTAAAAAGTAAAAATAATCATTGAAAAATTCAAGTTAAAGAACAATGTGAAATGATATCTGGGAATTAAGGCTTTACGATGCATCGATACATCGTAAAATACCGATGTACAGTACACCTTATATCAATACACCGGTTTGGAATAAAAACCTCTAAACCGATAGATCGGTGTGCTCCACAAGTTTGTTTACATCCAAGCTTTTTTTTTTTTTTATCCAAGCAAAAAAAAAAAAAAAAAAAAAGAGAACGTAAACCCGCATGTTAGTCTGGCCCCATAAACTCCCCATGGTATCTAATTGAACTCCCATAAGGGGGGTTTTCCTGCAAAAAATCTATTTTTGCCGGATCTTTTCCAAATTTGGCACAGGGGTTCATTCTTGATGCTCAGGAATACTCATTGAGCAGTTTTCGTCCGGATATGGAGGTAGGGGGGGGGACAACCCTCATGGGGGCTCTCCTTATAAAAGCCAAGTTCTTGTCGGATTTTTTCCAAATTTTGCCACAGAGGTCCTTTAATGCTCGGGAATGCACACACAATGGTTTTAGTCCCTCTATGGGGGGGGGGGCAGCGCCCATGAGGGTTCTCCTTACAAGAACCAAGTTTCTGTCGGATTTCTTCTAAATTTGGCACAGAGGTTGTTTAATGCTCGAGTATTCAAAGGGTAGTTATCGTCCCTCTATTGTGGGGGGGGGGGAGAGGGAACCCATGGGGGTGCTTCTTGTAAAAACCAAGTTTTTGTCGAATCTTTTCCAAATTTTACACAGGTCTTTTAATGCTCGGGAATTCAAGCAGGATAGTTTTCGTTCTTCTATGGGGGAGGGGGCAACCCCCCATTGGGGTTATTCTTATAAAAACCAAGTTTTTTGTGGGCTCTTTTCCAAATTTGGCACAGAGGTCCTTTGATGCTCGGGAATTCACACAGGATAGTTTTAGTGCCTCTATGGGGGGGGGGGGGCAACGCCCATGGGGGTTCTCCTTATAAAAACCACGTTTTTGTCGATTCTTTTCCAAATTTTACACAGAGGTCTTTTGATGCTCGGGAATTCAAGCAAGGTAGTTTTCCTTCCTCTATGGGGGGGGGGCAACGCCCATTGGGGTCTCCTTATAAAAAGCAAGTTTTTGTGGGATCTGTTCTGAATTTGGCACAGAATTTCTCTGACTGTCAGGAATTCTCCTTGGGTAGTTTTCGTCCAGCTGTTGGGGTCTTTTTTTTTTTTTTTCAAAAACCTGTTTTATAAGATCTTTTCCCAATTTGGCACAGAATTCCTTTGATGCTCGAGAATTCCCCCGTTTTAGTCCTGCTATGCATGGGGAATCCCCCGCGTGGGTTTTTGTCGGTTGTATTCCAAGTTTGGTACATTTGCCCTTTGATGTTTGTGAATTCCCGTAGGGTAATTTTCGTGCCAAATTTGGGAAAATTCTGACAAAAGCTTGGATTTTTGCAAGGAAAACTCCACTAATCGGGGGTTTGCCGCCTATAGCGGGAAGAATAATTCAAACTGCTTCAACTACTCGCAATGTAAGTTTGGCGATGCATCACGATGTAAAAATTCCTACATCGTCCAGCCCTACTGGGAATACAGAAGTGCTACTTCCTCAGCAGACATTGGGTTCTGGAAGAATAAGACATAGGTTACTGTTATGCAGAGTTACATCAATATTTGCTCATGAGAAAATTGCTGTGGATTTACTTCTTCATTGCATCGCATTAAAAAAAAATCAAAAAAAAAAAAAAAAAAGATTTCTCTCAAACTAATACCATAAATTTTAAAGAAATAGTGCAATAAAATTGACAGCTTTAAGTTTGTATATCTGTGTTCGAAAATTAGATATAGGAAATGAAATTAAATAATCTTGAGAAAAAACTTACCTTTTTATTTTTTCAATCGATTATTTGTCTTATTAATTTTGCTTCTATGTAGAATGCTTGTTTGGCAAAATTTATGTTTACTACAGGAACTGTATTATTGCATGCAGTACATACTTCATACTTTGGAGTACTTTGGTACATACTTCATACTTACCTGTCTGGAACTTCAAAGGAAATTAGGTACCTTTATATAACATAATTGATTAGAACCTTACTGATTTACTAAGATAGCTCCATAAGCATTAATGCATCCATGGCCAACGTTAAGACAGAATTGCAAGTAAGAGATTCAAAGGTATGTAATGAAAATAGTGACTAGCGTATCGAGCGAAGTTTGCTAGTTTTTATCATATACTTTTTATTTTCCTTTCAAATTTTCAATTGAAATTTTACATAGACATTTTACTTTGTCTACAGTAAAAACCATTACTATAACTTAAATTTGGACTTACCAGTATAGTTCATCTACGAAATGCTTCTGACGGGAATTCCCTTTTTTTTTCGCTGATAATTCCCAGAGGCAGCAAATATGGCAATAAAATTAATGCTGCATTTATTTCAGCTG